>NW_025401068.1:15214114-15233659 GCF_015345945.1 Tribolium madens
AACATAACCATAATTTCTTAACAAAATTTCTAGGGACATCAAGCTGCTACCAATTTTTTCATCAAAATTTTGACTTGTTAATTTCCATAAAAAAAAACAACTTTACAATTTGCTAAAACCGAAGCAATTAGCCGTCGCAAATTCCCGTTCCCTMGCGAGGGTAGAACCGATGGTCTCTGTTTGGTACAGATAAGGTTTGAAGTTGACCGTGGAGTRAGTGACGAGACCGCTAAAAGATAGCCCGTGTACACATTGACTGTCAAACATCCATCCAATTAGCGAAGTTGAGAATTTATTACATGCGCATGCTAAAATAGACTCAGACTGTTTACTTTATTAGCAATGTTTATAATATAAGACCTGCGCGTACTGATAATTGCAACTATCCGAGCCAATTAGGCCGGGACCCGCTTCTCATTAAAGCGCTTTTAGTTTTCTCCCTCATCCACCTCCATAAATAACTTTTGACATTGTATACACACCGAAACAGCAATGTTAAGTAATTCGGAGAGGGTGAGACAATAAGAGCACGGTGCTCGATGAAGGCTTTGCAAGTGAAATTTAATTACAAAATTTTTCTTTCTTACACCAATCATTGGGACCAACTAAAACTATTTAAAAGTTTGCTGGAGCTTAATTAACACAAAAACTCTGGCCCAAAACAAGCAAATTTATTCGAAATAAGATGAGTTTAAATAATGTTTATATTTATAAATACTAAATGCAAAATTTCAATTTCAATGTTATGATTATCACCTGCCACTCTTGTCACACATTTCATTATTTTCATTATTTGATATATGAGATTATAATTTTATCCATTTAACTGAATTAATTAAAAAATATATTACATATACATAAATACTGAGTGAAAAGTGAACAATGGACTAAATCAATATACCAGGTGAATAAAAAGTATGGAACCACAAACTACTTTACGTAAAAAATAATTAGTGCAGTGTAAAACACAATACAAATGTGATCATTTTTCGAGAATAAAATTTTTCGAAATTTCTTTTAATTTTCTAGTTTTGAAAAAAAAAATTTAATGGCAACCCAGCATGACAATTTTTTAAATTAAAGATTGTGATCTAAAAATAACCTCTAATTTTCGAAAAATTTTATTCTTGAAAAACAATCACATTTTTATAGTACTTTACACTGCACCAATTATTTTTTTTATAAAGTACCGTAAAATGGGGTTACTTTGACACGTTATGGGGCTACTAATTTTGTTTCAAATTCAGTATAGGTACCTACCGAAATTATGTTTATTTTATTTTTATGCCATATAAAAGCCACAAAATACCAAAAAATTACTTATTTAATTTTTTTTAAGAAAATGCAAATAAAATATTATTTTATGTTTGGTGTAATGAGTTTAACAACGTTTATTTACATCATACCAGGTGATTAAAAAGTATGCAACCAAACGTTTTTTGCTTAAACTATTAATTTTTGAAAAAACTAATTGATGAGTGATAAAGTTCTAAAAAAATGTGATGATTTAACAAGAATAAAATTATTCGAAATGTCCTTTTGTTTTTGAGTTCTACAAAAAAAAATATATTTTTTTAAATGGCAACCCACTATAACTATCTGCTTTATATTTAATTTTTTCAAAAAAAATTTTTCACATAAATTGCAATTTTGACAAAAAAAATCATCCAAAATTCAGCACCCTGTATATACATGACAAACAATTCTTAATAACCTATATCATAAAAATCCTAAAGACATATTCGTCATTCCTTTCAAAATAAACAACATCAATAGTTTTATTATAGTATTTATACAGGGTGTTCCGTTTTTATTGTTACAAATTTAAACAGGTGATACGATATTCAATTCTAAGACAAAAGTTTCCTATAAACATGTATCGAAAAATGCTTGGTAAGGGAGCTACACCCCCTGAAAGGGGGCTAATAGGTTTTTGATAATATCTCAGAAACCATTTAAGATAAAATTACAAAATTTAGCACAGATGATAATCTTTATACACCCAAACGAATTCAAACATCAAATTTCGAAATTTCTAATCAGGGGCGTCTATTTTGGCTTTAGTTTTTTTAATTATGCATTGACCAAAATGGTGGTCACTTTGAACAACTCCTTTAGATTTAGGCAAATTCATTTAATTAATGTTTTTATTGTTACTGTAATGTAATGTTAATTAGTTGAGGTTGATTAAAAAATATTAATTTCTTGCTTTTATTATTCTGTAAATTCTGACTTATTTGAATGTTGTATTGGTGTGTAACATAAATTTTAAATTAATTTTATTCAAAAACAATAAGTCGTATCGACACAAGAGAGACTTTTCTGTGATAAACTATCGAACTTAAGATTTTGTTGCTGAAAGTACCGAGAAACTAAAGCCAAAATAAATAGGGTATTTTTTTACCTTAAACTCCCCCAGTTTCGTACGCCCCTGATTAAAAATTTCGACATTTGATGTTTGAATTCGTTTAGGTGTATAAAGATTATTATCTGTACCAAATTTTGTAATTTTATCTTAAATGGTTTCTGAAATTTTAGCAAAAACATATTAGCCCCCTTCTAGAGGGTGTAGCTCCCTTACCAAGCATTTTTCGATACATGTTTATAGAAAACTTTTGTCGTAAAATTGAATATCCTATCACCTGTTTAAATTTGTAACAATAAAAACGGAACACCCTGTATAATTATAATGACGTCCAAAGCTTGCCAAATATCATGCCATCGTTTTAAACAAACTGAACATCTGGTGGATGTCGTAGTGTCTGGATCTGTTTGACAGATTTAACTCGTGCGCGCGTGGCTTTAATATTGCAGAAAAGTGAAAGCGGTTGACAGAAATCAGTAAAAAGGTGTTGGTAAGATGAAGAATGAAGGAAATAAAGAGTCCTTGTCGCACTTGGAAAATGTATGCAAACGGTGTTAGGAGGAAAGTGGGCATGTAATTGGTCCCTGCCGCGACGCTTCTATTGATTGAGGCCCCCGGCGGCGCGGCCTGGAATCTAGTTAGGCAGTTGTTCCCTAGAGTCCCGCGGCCCCAATGTTATCGCTGGCGCCTTCTCTGCCTTCGCCGTGACAGTCAGCATGGAACCATGGACATGCCACGATTACGATTTTTCCTAAACAACTTTTTATTCGATTTTATAGGTATTACACTATCTATGAAGCTTTGTTATGTAGAAAATGATCAAGTTTAGAAATGAAGAATCAGGATATTAATTAAGGAAATTATGAGCACCAAAAGTCGAAATAAAAAAACATAAAACTATTGAWAATGACTTCTTTTAAATAACAATGTCCTTCTCTAAAATGATTATCATATAAAATTAACTTTAACATATGTCATTGTTTCATACAGATGTATAATTCGAGCACATGTTCAACAAGAATGGACCTGTTTTAATTAACGTAAGGTAAGGGATAAAACACACTTTTTCATTTGGATGTTTTCCATCTGTATTTCTTGCCTCAAAAATCAAAAATAAAGATTCTTGTTATTTTGATAAAAAACTGTTTTCTTCGAAAATGTCACTAAATTTACTAGTTAGATAACAATGTAGTAGAAAAAAGTACATAATGTATTAATGTTGCTTAGTTAATATCTAATATAGTCATCAAAACAAATTTCAAAAGTGACAATCAAACAAGTAATAACACCAAAATAATTCATACATTTAATTTTTTGAAACACTTTTTCTGATTATAATAAAAGAAATATCAGAAATGCTTCTTTGATATTATTGTGTGTCATTTCACTCATAACAATTAGATTTATCGGTCCTTACACACAAATATTAATCTTCTTCTCTATCATTTTGTGTCAAAAAATTAGTCGAACGAAATAAAACGTCCAAAAATCGTAGCGTAAAAATTTCCAAAAAAGTAACTTCCAACAGATTTTTTCAACATCCTTTACTTAGTTCTTTTCTCAAAACTTCACTTCTAAGATGCAGCTAATTTACATATGGGAAGTTGTAACATAACAAAAGTTAATTCCGCAACAAAAGCAAAGAAAAAACTTTAAAACTCCTATTGTTTGTCAAYTAATAGTAATACAATTAAGGTGGAACTAATCATAAATCAGGTAATTAGAATTGTTTCATGCTTTCGTAATTCACTCTATACTCATATCAATTAAGTGATTAGGTACATTGAATCACATGAGTTAAGTATCAATATTTATTAACAATTCGTAATACACGGTGTTTCATATAATTTTACGAGGCCTGCGCCTGTAACATGCAATCTATAATACATATTCCGATACGACCTCGATTACAAATTTTGAAAAATTGGATAATCTTTTCTGTTTTGTTCACCCTTTCAAAAACATTTTTAGCTAGTTTGTGATTGCCGTCTCTTGATAGAACAAATGATAATTGTTTCTGAAAAACTGCAGTTTATGACTATGAAACAGTGATTAGTTTGACAACTACTGTCATGGGTTTCCAAAAATTAAATAATTAGATGTGTATTTTTTGTATCCAGTGTTTTGTGACATTTGTATATTTGYGTGCGTACATTAGGTAAAGTTGTGTGAAACACCCTGTATAAATTTAATTTATTCCATATTTGGGGCAAGATAATTGTTCAAAAATTTATTAATTTGACAAATATGTAGTAAAAATTAAAAAAACATCACATTTATTTTGCTATTTTAATAACAGGCTGAAATACATATAGCTAAAAATTAGTATGTTTTCACATAAAGCCAGACAAGGAATCCTTTTAATTAAAATTTTCTGGCAGGCAACCAGCTACTAAAGTACGTTAAAAATTATTTGAATTATTATWATAAGTTAATTAATTAATTACTATTYGCTTATCATTTGTACAGAAAAAATGTCCGTTTTTATGCCTCATTATAAAAATTAATAAAATTTGTTTTTATTTAGTGATTACATGTAACGTATCGGTAGTTTCACGACTACCACATGTCCATCTCTAATTATCCTCCAATTATATTTTTGTTAAAATAAAATGTTAAAAAAATGATCGACTGACAAACAACATTTAAAGCATTTAAAGCACAACTAATTTGCATGGTTGCTATTTTAACTTTAAATAACGGAAATTGGTGAAAATATTGAGTTTTCTTAAGGTTTTCGTGTACAAAATAGTGAAATACAAGGGATTCGTAGTAGTTTTTTATACTTTGAAAGAAAAGTTCTTGGATGAGAGTGTCAAATTACTTCTACAGATTCAGAAATCGCGTTCAGCAAACAAAATCTTCAGTTGAATAATAGATTTTCAAAAGGCCTTTATGGTTTATGGCTTGAAAATTTGTCTCTTGTTAGTAGTGAGGCGCGCATCGTCTTGAAAATTAAAGAGTGTATTTGTCGATCAATTGGCAGAAAACGGCGTGTTTCACCACTTTCGTTGTCGGCAAAGCTTTGGGTCTGTCGGGTGTTTAGCGAGTCAATTGGAGCGCATTTGAGCTAACGCGATCCATAATCAGCGCTTTGTGCATTATGTATCGGGCTGTGCGTGCTGCAAAACTCGATTTGACGGTGAATCGACGACGAGCCCGGAGCACAATCAGACTCCGGGATGCATCCAATCAAGAGGCACTGCAATAAGGTCTCCGTGCCACCTTTCCGGCAATCAGAACGGTTATGCGCGTTCTCTTTTTACGACACTCAACAAATTGAGTTTGAGACGAAACAATAATAAATTGGTCCGGTGACGTCGCAAACACTCGCGATTATGACTTTCAAAAAAGACACAACTTAAATTATTACTGATACAGCAGAACCCCTCTATAACGAGAACTCAAGYGGCCAACGTATTTGCTCGTTATAACCCATAATATGGATAATAAAAGTTTTTAAACYTSTACTATGCAAATTATTTTATTAAATACGAATATTAAAGAAGTTTAAAACAAAATTTAAGAAAAAATCTGTAATTTTTGTTTGTTTTTTGTAATGAAGCATTTTTATCTTATCAATTGCACTTTCCATTTGTAAAAGACATCGTGGTTAGGTGGAAGCATCCAATACCAAAAAATTTTATCTCTAGAGAATCCCCAATTTTTTCTGCAAATTGTTCTGCTTTTTCTTTTAACTTGGCCACACTTATGGGCACATTGGATTCGCGATTCACTTTGAACCATTTAAGAACGGCTTTATCTAATTTAGCATTTTTAGCAGTGTGTACTTCTTCACTTTTGACGAAAATTCACCAAATCTTGTCCCTCTTTTTTAAAATTGTTGCTAATGTAGAATTGGCTAAATTTTTCTCTTTGCAGATTACAGTTTGTTTTTACCACTTTCAAACTCTGTTATTATTGATATTTTTTCTTTGATAGAAAACGTTTTTCTTTTCGAGGACGACATATTGATACAGAAAAACGAAATTGTTCTCTACTTGAAAAGTAATTCAAGACTGAGAAAGTGAGAAAAATAAGAACATTAACGCGCAAAAACAACATTTCCAAAAAATTCTTTTACACAATACGTAATAGAGACTCGCAGGATTTTTATTTCTTCTAGAAACTCTCGTTATAACCGATCTGTTTCCGAAATTTCTCAGAATTTCTCTCTATTACCGATCTTGGACAAAATAAATGTTTTGTTATATCCGTCCCAATTCCAGAAAAATACTCGCTATAGAGGGCGAATTTTAAATAGAGAATAGAGAAATAAAATACAAGACGGCAAGGGACCAGACAATTTACTCGCTATAGTCGATTTTTCGTTATAACCGGGACTCGTTATAGAGGAGTTGCACTGTATTTTGTTTCAACAAAAATGCTCGAAAGGGCAATTTTCTTTTTAAAAAATACAAAATTCTCAAGTTAATTTAAAATTGTATGTTTTTTTTTCTTGATATTTTTTCACTTTTAAGATGATTTTTTTTCGAAAACTATCTAATATTTAATATTTTAATGTTGTGATTTCGACAATTAAAAAATCTATCGAATTCCATTTTTTCATTTTGACAGTATGACATTAATTTTTCAAAATTATGACACAACAATACTAATTTTACAGAAATACTATTTAAATACCGGGTGGGGCATCGGTTACGCGCACTTGATAAATTGGGACTTCAAATTAATTAAAACTGGCGTTATTTCATATACCTAACTAATTATTGATAGGGTATAATTTGAGAATTTTTCTAATTTTTTTGGATAATAAATGAGTCAGTAACAGTTTTGTGTGTTTTATGAATACTTTCTGTTAATTTACCTATAAAGTTTTACACTAAATTAATCTGTACCTGTCAGCTCACCAAACTTTGATATGACAGTTTCAAATTTTGACTTGGTTAGTCAAATAATCGCTTTTTTTTATTTAAACACAAACCCGTATTTATGACAAAATGGTATAATTTGCAAACAAAAGAATCATTTACTGGTAGCCGACCGCTTTAAAGGGTCTTTTTGTTGTAAACCTTGGAATCTTACCCCAATTGCAGTTTCCCATTGTCACCTAAATGTACGATGGCACAAGTAGCAGGTCATAAATAAAAATGATTTTCAAAGTTAAGATGGAAAATTGCGTTTAATTCAAAATCTAATTGTTATTTTTTTTCTGATTTTGTAAACAATTGTAGAAAGTGAATCTGCGTAGGTCAGTATAAAAATTAGAATTAAATTTTTTGGGAGAAAATTACTTTTTTTTTTGGCTTTGTGAATGAAAAATTACCAAAAAATTAGAGAATGTACCTTACTAATGCCCAGGTAAGTGTGAAAAAATTCAACAATTTTATTTAATTGGAAGTGGGGATTTTCTTTTTGGGCGTAACGGATGCTCCACCCGGTATAGTAATATTTAGGTGCCTACCTAAAAATTGTAATACTGATTGACTACCCATTCTTATATTTAGTTCTTGAAAAAAATGTTATTTGTTACACAAAATAAAATATATCTTATATTTATTTTCCTTTAATGAGTTGACCTTATAATAAGAACATACAAATATTACAACAAAAAATCCGCTTTATACAAATTTTTAGTTAATCTAGGTTTACATCAGGATATGGTAACCGGCGTTCTCCTAGTTAAGTACATAAATGAAACAAACTGTGTTTCATTTGCTATTCAGTGTTCAGTTTTAGTATTATTTTATTATTCCAAATTCAAAATTCGATCCAATCAAATAATGCAAGAACACATCTACCTTGACAATTTATTTTTCGTAACAAGTATGTATACTAAACGGCAAGGGACCAGAGGATTTACTCGTTAAAGCCGATTTGTCGTTATAACCGGGACTCGTTATAGAGGAGTTCAACTGTACAATAGTCTTCAAACGAGAAAAAATGATTTTTTTAATAAAAGCACAGCATTGACATCATGTTTCTTTAGTTAAAGTAGATCGGCATATAACAAACATTACGCAATATTTATTTTTATAGCCAACACCTCATTGCACATGCGAATCTTGGTAAAACCCAGAAAAACGTTACACACTTATCCTTGTTTGCAGGGCCGTACCCAAGGGGGGGGGGGGGTTTAGGGCGTTCAAAGTTAGAGTAAATTTTTACCCTAATCCCATCTAGTTTAGGAAGCACCTAATTAAAAATTTCAACATTTTATTTTTGTACTTGTTTAGGTGTATAAAAGTTATCATCTGTAGCAAATTTTGAAATTTTTTTCTAAAATGATTTCGGAAATATTGAAAAATAAACTATTAAAAGACGCACCCCTTGCGTAGCATTTTTCGATATATGTTCATAAAAAAATTTTGTTTTAAAAATGAATATTCGTCTCCTGTTTAAATTTGTAACAATAAAAAGTATTAAAAATATATTTTATTTTTTGTAACTTTTGTGAGTTAATTTGAATTTTTTTATGTTTAATTAGGATCTCTTATTTTATTTTAAAATAAAAACGTGTACTTAGAGATTTTTGACTTTTAATCCGCCTTCTATCATTTCATTTTCATGGGCCAACAAGAAACCCCCCCCCGAAATAAAATCCTGGTTACGGCCCTGCTTGTTTGTATTTGACAAAATTATCTGGCACTAATCAAACAACGGAACCAAACTCCTTAACGAAAATGAAGGTCCACCCTTGTTTCGATAAAAGCTTCAGTGTTAAATGTGTAGCAAATCGAGTGCAATGTCCGCAAATTTGACATTTTGCCACATAATATGCGTGGGCTGCTAATCCGGGGGCGCAATATAAGGCGGCCCAGTCTCTGTAGCAGCGCCGAGTCACGTGCATAGCAGAGAGCCCGCACCGGAATGACAGACGTGAACATAATTTGACAGCAAATAAGAACAGGGGGATGAAAATGATTGCGAGGGGAGAAACGATTAGATAATCTAATAGAAACTGCCATGTCACAACGAGGTGTTGGTCGGAAATGCCGCCTGCAAATACTGATTGCCTTCAGCCGGGCAGCCTCGTCAACGCCTAATTGTTCCACTTTCCGTTGCGTTTTGCATTTGGTATCACTCCAATTTGTAGCCTTCTTTGTCTATATGACATGATTTAAATCCACTTCCATCAACAATATGAAGAAATGAGGTGTGCTCTATAATGTAGCAATTTTGCCTATCACCACAAAAGTTGTGCTTTCCATATTTCCTGAGAAAAAGTTCTTTTTAATCACTTGTAAAAAAGATTTATCCACGCAGAACGACGAAGCATTTCTTCTAGTTAATTTTTAATTGCATTTTTTTTTAACCGGAAAGCGAAACCGTGTGGTTTTTACAAATAAAAAAAGCTGAAAAACCACCACCAACGATTGTGTATTTATCAAGAAACATTTTTTTTCGGATCCTCCCAGTTCCAAGGGGAAAATAAAAACATTATCATAAAAATTGACATCCAAAAATGCTAAGAAACGTAATATGGTGTTTCATTTAAAAAAAAACACGAAACTTATTTTTTGAGACACATAATTTTTGGCGATAGACTAGTATCGATCAATGTCCTATATACAGGCTGTTCCGTCTGAATCCCACATTAGAAGTATTGGGAGTTGGAATAATTGTATTTATTTGAAAATTGGTACATAGCCTTAAACCATTAAGTCCTCCTAAATGAAAATATCTTCAAGATGTCGACTCTTCTGGTTATACCGGAAGTCGGGCTCAACTTCCTTATGTTAAATGGAAAGGTATATTTTTTACTGCGTTTTTGGATTAATCGGGTTATTTTAAGGGAGTTTTCATCAGCTTTCCCTATACCTAAATTTAGCCGTTTTTGAAATATTTGGAGTTTTTCAAAAAATTTTGGATCTGCACCTTCCATTTTATAAATCGGTAACTCTGCCATTTTTAAGATTTTGAATTCGTTTTTTTGGCGTTTGTAAGAGAAAGCTTAGATCCTTTTTCTCGTGTTTTCAAATTTAGAAACAAAAATAACATAACCCAAATTTTAAGTTTACTTTTGTAATATTTCAAATACTCATAACTCAATTTTTTCAAATAAAATACCCCAATTTTTATTTTATTAAATAGAAGAGAATTTAATTGTGCATTGATTTGTATTAACATTCCCTATACCTGAATTTAATAATTTTCAAGTTTTGGACTTTTTTTTAAGACATTAAATCTAAGTTTGAGTAGCTTTGACTCTTCATATTTTGACACTATTTGTTAAATAATAAGTCACTGTCGACGTTTATTGAGAAACAATTTTGACCTTTTTGATTTCCATGGCAAACTATACGAAAACGGATGTGGCTAGTAATAGATTTTCGGCAGTCTTAACCAAAAGTCACCATAACTTAAAAATTATAAACTTTAGGTATAGGAATTGATGCAGAATTAAATTCTCTTCCATTTAGTAAGATAAAAATTGGGGTATTTTATTTGGAAAAATTGAATTATAGGTTGAATTATTACAAAAGTAACCTTAAAATTTTATGGTTTGTTATTTTTTTTTCAAATTTTGAAAGCACCAGAAGAAAGATCTGAACTTTCTCTTTCAAACGCCAAAAAAAAACGAATTTAAAATTTTACAAAATAGCAGTATTACCGATTTTTAAAGTGGAAGGTGCAGAACCAAAAATTTTTGAAAAACTCCAAATATTTAAAAAAAAACGGCTAAATTTAGGTATAGGGAAAGCTGATGAAAACTGCCTTAAAATAACCAGATTAATTCAAAAACGCAGTAAAAAATATACCTTTACATTTAAAATCAGAAAGTTGAGACCGACTTCCGGTATTAGCGGAAATGCCGCCATCTTGAAAATATTTTCATTTAGGAGGACTTAATGGTTTATGGCTATGTACCAATTTTCAAATAAATACGATTATTCGAACTCCCAATACTTCTAATGTGGGATTTAGACGGAACACCCTGTATATATATATTTTTTTTAATTTTACCATTTAAATTCGATGACACACCCTGTATAATAGTGGTAATATACGAATACACAACTAACAAGTAGGTACACATAAGCAAATTAATTGCATAATAAAGCTCACAAGTGTCTAACTTATTTGAAATTTGACAAAAATTATTAAAACAGTTCCACTGATAATATACGTACAATAACATCACGAAAGCATGGACCGACTAAGTTTTAATGAGATAAAACAATGTGTACCCAAAGCTCGTTTACTTGGTGTGCATAATGATCAGACTTGCAAATTGCAATTTGTGTTAAAAGTTATATAAAATTATTGTCGAGTCTAGAGAACGTGGTTGCGGTAAGCCAGTTACGGGTTATCAACAATTAATTACCATCATAAAGTGCAAAATCTTGCAAGAATTAAGTTTAAAAAATCTGAACAGCGCTAGAGTTATTTATCCAAAGACAAGTATTTAATCTAATCAGGTGTTAAAAGGCGAGAAATCAAAGAATACAACAATAACTTCGTGACGTAAATGTCTAAATTATCCATTATCTCAATATCGACAGCCAATTAGTGCATTGCGGTTCGATTCACTCCCCCGAGTAGAACGAAAAGACGACAGCGCGCCATCAAGCTTCATAATGGAGTAATTTTAACAGAAATAAGATTATAAATTGAAAGACATTTTAAATTTGCATTTAAATCAGTATTCGTGTAATCGAGTACAGGCGGTGCGAGGCTTTGTCGAGATCTGAGAGTTTCCTACCTCTTCTGCATCTCGTTACACCACCGCAATCCAGAACATTTCCACCAAAATGTTTAAACTTTTGACATATCCTGTAATAGCAACAATCACATTGCAAAGACACTTTTTCGAACTCGTGTCCAATTAAATTAATGAATTAGGTGCATGGGTGAGCACTAATTCCATTAGCGGTCTAGTGAAAAAGTTTTATTTAATAAACCATGTCCGTTTAACAAAAGAAAACCGTCAAGAGAAAGTCCTATCAAAACCATCCAAAGTGTCAGACCAGAACGAATAAGATTAATAATTTGATTACTTAATTTTTTCTCTTTTGTTGCGTYWMRKATTATAATTAAGTGGCGATTAAAGTGGAACCGAAAACCATTGTTGTCAATTGCTAAGCCAAATAGTGAAAAAAATACAATAAGTAACTTTAAATAAAAATTAAACTGAAATATWACACCTTAAAATATTTTTCTCATTCATTATTACGTGTAATTGATTAAGACAAAACCTACAAGTCTGCTAGCAATCAATAAAAAATAGTAAATTATTCAAAAACATTAGTTTCATTCACAAAAATGTCGATTAAAATTTTATTAAATCGTTAGCGTTCTAATCAACAGCTCCTGTAGTCCACGTGGTCTCGACATTTTCTACATAACTCGCTGGCATTTTATTTTTTCATCGTGAGGATTATTCGACAAAAAGCTGTGACAACAAATCCTGTGAATAATTTATGGTTACTGTCTCAGTAGAAAAAGTCAATATACTTTGTCTAAGCTCTCCGGGGGCGGTTGATGGTGTAGCAATAAATTCTGACAAATAATAAATCACTCTATTCAAATTTTTACAAATTTTAAAGTGTCACAAATGCAGATGCCTGTAATAATTATTTAAAGCCGAATGCTGTCAGACGCAATTAATCACTGCAGGTGGAGGTCGATTATTATTTGCTTGTAGTAGATCAAAAGGAATTTGAAAATAAATTAAAAATCGAACCCTCCTATCTACTGATTAATCAGGAGAACTGTGTTATTATTATATGATACAAGATCAGGAATTATATCTTCAAAAYTTATCAAATCAATATTTAACCTAATGAGACTGTTAAATGACTATAATTAGTATAAAATGACAGATGTTAGGGTATGTTTGAAATATCATTCCTATTATCCAACTAAAAATTGTTTTTTCCTAGAACAATGTAACAAAAGTAAGACCGGCGGCAGCGTTGKACTAAAGCAGAGCTAAAGTAAATTCTCCCCAGTTTTCAATTAGTTTCAGTTATTATTTTAACGGCTGAGCAGCTTGGATAAAAGTAATATGACATAATGTGACTGGACAAACAATTATGTTAATAATATTGCAGGTATAAAACCAATTAGGGACTAGAAACCTTATCGGTTCAAATTCTTAGAAAATTTTACCTGCCTGAAATCTGGAGACCAAATAATTTCTCAAATGTAGCTTTTGGGCGAGATTCGAAACACCTAAAAATATATAGCGTAGACATATTTTTACTTTTAGGTTAAGTTATTAAATATTGATAAAAATGGTGGATTAGTATATTTAAAGAAAATATCATCGGTAAGAATACTTTAACTAAATGAGAACTAGATGTTCTTTAGATAAATTTTCTGAGAGCTATTCAGCGTTCGCTCTAACCACTTCTTGTGTACTTTTTGTTTCATAAATCATCTTTATTAAAAATATATATCAAACGGATAATTAAAAACTTATCTAAATGACAGTTCTCTCTTTTATTAGAAGTATTCTGTCACGACTAGTGATATTAATTACAGAATAATAAATAAACACGATTACAAATTATTCACTGTTTTAAAACTTCCGGTTATTAATATTAAAAAATCTTTTTATGAACCTCTTATGTAAGTTTTGAATTATGGCGTGCCAAGATATATATTTTGTACCAGAGTCAACCCTAAAATTCTCTACGGCACTTATGGAAATGAAGGAAARAACCCATTTAATGGCCCAGCTGCGCTGGTGTTATCGTTTATTTTACCTATTTATYAATTTAATGATATTTAATAAAATTCTAAAAACATCATTAATTTGTCAATGTTATTACCTTTGTAAATTATAGTTAACAAGTTTCAAACGAAGACGTTATTATAAGTGACTATAAATTTTAAACCACAAAGTTATTATGTAAAAATGAAATAATGGAGAAAACTATGCATTTAATTATCTAATTAACGTCTACATTTTGAAAATATATCGACTGTAAAAATACAAGTTACGTTGTATTTGGTAATTACACCATAATTCATAACAAATATTTGCTGTTTCTACAGAAAAACATAAAGATAGAATTATTAGAAGAATCAAACTCGCATTTCAGTAGAAATTTACAAACAGCTAACAAATTTTTTAAAACTCAAAGTTGTAATTTCTATTTCAACATAAAATTTTAACACTCAGATTGAAACACGTTCTTTAAATTTGAAACATATTTGTAAATATCAAATTTCAAATTTTGAAATCAAACGAGTTTTTCAACTGAAAAAAATAATTGAACTATGCAACATTCAACTTCAAAATTTCTAAATTATGAATTATGAATCTCAGAATTCTGACTATCAAACCTAGAAATACGTCTCCATACAAATAAAAAATCTGGTGTGAACATCACACGACTTTCCTTATCCTACTTATTTGGAAAACATCTTTACGACAATAATTTAGTGTTTTTTGCGTTAGTGCCAACTGCCAGATTACACGCGAAATAGATCGTAGTTGTCGCGGGTTCGAGTCTGGGGTGCAATTTTTTTTTAGTTCGCTACCCATTATTATTTTTATTTTATCACATTTTACTGTTTAATAAGGTATATTTCATGATTCTAAATAATTTATATTTCAATAAATTTATTGTATTACAACCGTATAATTTTACGGCCGATTTGTTGTCTTTGCGGCCGAACGGTGTGACCGATTTTTACCAATTGTTTCGTGCTACGTCCCCTTGCTACAAATAACTTACATACCAAATTTCAAGTTTCTAACTCTTATCGTTCTCTAGATATGCTGTTTACAGACACACATACAACTGTGAATGTATTATTACTTGGTTTATTAAGAGTAATATCTTTTAATGTAACACAATAATAATTTTTTAGTGTTTTACAGTTTTTGTTGGTCCTAACATAACAGATCATAATCTCTTCATTTTATTTTTTCATTGATGACATATATAGATACTGTTAAAATCTGATACTTCAATTACTGCTAATCGTGATAAAATTTGAAAGAATTGAAAGAAAGATGTTAGTTAAAAAGATATATTTGATTTTGCAGAAGAACAACAAAAAAAATAATAGAAATGAAAGCAAAAGAAGAACTCTTAAAATAAAACTCTACTTTGTATGAGTAGGTATAACTGACAAAATCACTAATATAGTTTTTATGGTTTAAGGAAATGCTCCCCTTAATTCTCCAGAAACGCGTTTTACATTTYCTTTCAAGCTGAAATTAGCACCTGTAAAGATTTCGCAATTTTTCTGAAGCAAGTAAAGCGCGCTCGTTGATGTTTTAATAGAGGCATTTGTTTGAATAGTAGCGTTAAAATAATGTGTTTTCACAAAACCACTTACGTTTGATGTTCTTTAGCGAACGCTTTTCAGCGATGATTGAAGTATGTGAAACGATTTAACGAAGTGGCGTTGACAAGGCCCGCTAAGTGAATGCTAATCGACACCCTCTTAAAACTTCTTTACATTCTTCACGCACCGGCCGCGAGGGGAAGGAAGCTCGTGGCACTTCGCCAATGAAAAAATGACGAAATTGTGTGCTTTACGCGGCTATTTACCTTTATTATAATGAAACCAAGTCGTGATTAGATTGTTTTTGTGGCGTGTGATAGTGCATCGATCTGCATTGCGGTCTGTTTAGAACCGTCTAATTTATTAGCATAAGTTGAATACGCGCCGCCACGACTTGTATCGATCCATCAACCCCTTTGGAACAACACCCGAAGAGCAAATCCGCTCGACATTGCTGATTATCAGCATTGTAAGTGCTGCAATGACACCTGGGAAAAATAAGAAACAATCGCAAATTCCTACGACTCCGAAGGGAACAAGAGGCCTTAAATGGCGCCAGTCTACATACGAATACCATATATCAACCATTGCTCTTGACAGCTGCGTAATAGAGAAACAATCAAAACAGGAAATTTTCAAACACGCGGAAATAATCACCCACAATTCAAGATGCTTTCACTCCAAACAATGAGGATACTTTACAGGAATTTAATTAACGATTTAGGGGATAGCGATTAACAATATGATGGATTTTGAAGAATGTGGACAATTCGAAAATTAATTTACTTAGAAGCGTGTACTACGATAGTTTTATTAACCAATTTTTCTAGCATATTATTACCCTCTACAAAGGCGAGGGGAAATAATCACAACAGAATTACAGATTAGAGCCACAATTCTTAAACTTATGTGTTTCTCTATCAAGATTTCTGCTGACTTCTTTTATAATCGCCAAACACGTCACCTAACTGATTTAATAAAGCTCAGAGTTCTAAAAAAACAGTAAATTATTTTTTACAGCATAACACGACTAAAGATAATTACAGTGAGCGGCAAAATTATGGAATAACCTTATTTATTAAAACTGAAAATACAGTAGAACCCATCTCTATAACAAGAAATCAAACCTAATTAAATATTAAAGAAGTTTAAAAAAATATTTAAGAAAAAAATCTGTAATTTTTGTTTGTTTTTTATAATGAAGCATTCTTATTTTATCAATTGGACTCTCCAAGGCTATTGTAAAAGACATCGTGGTTAGGTGGAAGCACCCAATAACAAAAAAATTCATCTCTAGAGAATCCCCAATTTTTTCTGCAAATTCTTCTGCTTTTTCTTTTAACTTGGCCCTTTTATGAGCACATTGGATTCGCGATTCACTTTGAACCATTTAAGAACGGCTTTATCTAATTTAGCATTTTTAGCAGTATGTACTTCTTCACTTTTGACGAAAATTCACCAGTTGAACTCGTAATCTTTTAAAATTGTTGCTAATGTAGAATTGGCTAAATTTTTCTCTTTGCAGATTACAGCTTGTTTTTTACCACTTTCAAACTCTGTTATTGTTGATATTTTTTCATTGATAGAAAACGTTTTTCTTTTCGAGGACGACATATTGATACAGAAAGACAAAGTGTTCTCTGCTTGAAAAGTTATTCAAGACTGAGAAAGTGAGAAAAATAAGACCATTAGCGCGCAAAAACAACATTTCCAAAAAAATTCTGGTACACAATACGTAATGGAGACTCGCAGGATTTTTATTTCTTATAGGAACTCTCGTTATAACCGATCTGTTTCCGAAATTTCTCAGAATTTCTCGCTATTACCGATCTTGGACAAAATAAAAGTTTTGTTATATCCACCACAATTCCAGAAAAATACTCGCTATAGAGAGAGAATTTTGTATAGAGAAAAGCAAGGGACCAGGCGATTTTTCGTTATAACTGGGACTCGTTATAGAAGAGTTCCAATGTATTTTGTTTCGACAAAAATGCTCGAAACGTCAATTTTCTTGATAAAAAATACAAAATTCTCAAGTTGATTTAAAATTGTATGTTTGTTTTTTCTTGATATTATTTCACTTTTTGGATGTTTTTTTCGAAAACTATCTAATAATTAATATTTTAGTGTTGCCATTTCGACAATTAAAAAATCTATCGAATTCCATTTTTTTGTTTTGAGAATATATTAATTTTTCAAAATTATGACACCACAACACTAATTTTACATAAATACTATTTATATATTTTTTCTCATCTTTAGTTCTTGAAAGAAATGTTATTATTTGTCACACAAAATAAAATAATTCTTATATTTATTTTRCTTTTYTGAGTTGTTTATAATAAGAACAAAAAATATTACGACAAATCCGCTTTATCCAAATTTTTACTTAACCTAGGTTTACATTAGGATCTGGAAACCTAGTTGAGTACATAAATGAAACAAACTGTGTTTCATTTGCTATTCAGTGTTCAGTTTCAGTATTATTTTATTATTCCAGATTCAAAATTCGATCAATTCAAATAATGCAAGAACACATCTACCTTGAAGATTCTTCATATTATTGTTTGAAGAAAGTTTGTTTCAATTATATGGATATAGAATTTTAGAGAATTACAGTAAAACTAACTTTAAACTAATTCAAAGTTAACAGAACAATTCGCATGTGTTAAATGTATAAAATTAAGTTAATTTAAAACTCTAAAGTACAGTCCCCAATAAAATGTAATATGTACTAGTTTTATCAGTACATGACTATTCTACCATTTTTGCTTTTTTTGAATTGAAATTTAACCAGTCAGAAATAAAAATTTAGTAGGTACATTTATTTAGATATTATGTCATATTATTTGTTTTATTTCGAATTGAGTAAAGTATCGACAGTGAAATAATAAAATGTAAAACCTTTTCTAGTTTCGAAAGCAGAACTGAAATAAACAGAGTTCTTCCTGTAGGGCGGCCGACGCTAATCAATTCGTTGGCATTGCCATATCTAAGGCGTTTTAGATTAGTTCCCAACAAACCATCAAGTAATAGACTATAAACTAAGCGTTTTATTTAATAACCGCGGAGTGAATAAAATTACAACGTGAGAATCTCTTTCGTGAACAACATGCAAATARTTAAGATTCCCCACSCGCAATAATCCGACCACAATTTTCGTCGCGGACAATTCCCCAAGAAAGTGTCATGTACATTTACCTCGTATAGTCCTGTTTGCAGAGGATCATTCCACCTTTTGTGAAGCACGATGTCCCGATGTCTGCTAACATAGCCGCGCAACACGAACACTTCAAACAGCTATTGTGCCAATAGCGATCTAACGCATGCAGAAGAAAACGTTCCACTATTTTACCACCGCACCCTGCACATACTTTCACCGTGCTGTTATTATTGTTATTGTTGATGCTCGGATTATGATGCTGGTGATGGGGACCTTCCGACTGAGGGCCTCCAAAAGCGGGGTGGGAGTGGTGATTGTGAGGATGGCCGTCGTGGGGACCGCTCGGGTGGCCTGGACAATTAACATCAACAAAAATTATATTATAGAAAACTAGAAACTAGTAATCAAATCAAAATATAGGAAGTCGCGGAATCGTCGCTCACCCCCGCTCATACTACCTGATTTCGCCCCCGAGTAGAACGCACACTATCAGATTTTGTCAAAATTTAAATAGGGGCTCGCGGCTTTGCCGCTCGCCCGCTTCTAAACCTCACACTAAATAATTTTATCAAAATTTAATGGGGTACTGGCGGCTTTGCCGCTCTTCCCCTTAAACTTCACACTATAATAAGATGTATTTTTTGTTTTCATAAAACGTATATTTTTATCACTTATTTGACAAAACTGTAGTTGCTAAGTTGCGTTTTTTGGATACACGAGAACAATTGAAGGGGTGAGTGGATAAAGGTGTCATGTGCATAACCTATATTTGAAGTTATAAGCATTTTAATATAATTTGCTGGTA
>NW_025401068.1:15234267-15240018 GCF_015345945.1 Tribolium madens
TTTATTATAATTTTTTGGGCGTTCTAGCACGTTTTTCGATTAAAAAATTACAAAATCATTTCGTCACAAATCGCGAAATTTACTCAAAAATGGTGTTATTTTTACTTTTTAAGATTGTGCTAAAAAAATTGTTCAAAAATACCATTTTTCCGTTTTAGGACGTTTTTTAGTCACAATCGCAATTATTTTGAAAATTTTCGTCAAAAATGAGGTAAACAATGAACAAACTATCACGAAACTAAAGTTATTTTTGCTTCTTTGAAGAGTTTAAGCATGTTTTTGAGTCAAAAAATCATCTGGTTGCTTTTCCAAACGTTTTAGCAGATTTTTCAATCAAAAGCACAATCAATAAGCCGAAAAATCATATAACTAATTTGAAAATGATGTTATTTTTGCTTTTTTCAAACATTTAGTTGTGTTTTTAAGTCTAAAACAAAGTTTTTTCTTTAATTTTTGCTAAAAAACATACCAAAACATTAATACATATACCAGACTGAATAAAAAACGACATAATTTATACTCTTTTCGAGCGTTTTAAAACATTTTTCAATAAAAAAACGCAACTATTTCGCAAAATTTTGTCAAAAGTACATCGAAAAGTAATTGAATTTAGTAAAAATAGTTATTTATTTATTTATTTAAAAAAACTTTAACACATTTATCCACTGTTTAGTCAACAATCCAAGTTGTTCATAACGCCTTTAGCATTTGGTAATTTCATTCTTAATAGACACCAACACTTGAACGTCTTTTTCAATAAAAGAATATTGCGATAAAAATTGTTTTAAAAGAAAATACCAGTTTTCAAAAAAATGTTACATAACACCTTTATCCACTCACCCCTTCAATTCAGAAAAAAACATCCTTCAATACAATGCACTCTTCCCTAACATTTCTTCAAGTTCACTACTCTAAACTCACAAATTTTCCACAAAAATTGTCATGGTTCGTTTTTGATRATAAATRTCTGTTTGTACCYAGATGTTACCCAGAGAAAAGGCTCTATCTTACCTAGTGGACCTATTCCGTGTCCGTTTGATTGATGCATGCGTATTTGAGGTCCTCCAGGTCCTTGATGACTGTGATAATTGTTGTTATCTGGCGACGGAGGATGCGGAGACGTCAGTTCCGAGCCTCCGTAAGGGTGGTAGTGAGGGTTCATAGCGGCTAGTGCACTGGCTGCCAGTTTGACGGTAATAGCGCCTTCAGAAGCGCTCACTGTTTATCACAAGAATCTATCCAAGAATATTCTCGCTGAATTGGCCGCCCACCTGCAACATAATAATCCTTCAATTTTAACTATCACTAGCCGAATAATAAAAAATAAATAAATCAAAATTCTTGCTGAAATTATTGTTAACGATATACATTGTTATGTCCATAATCGTAAATCTAGCCATAAAGTTACCATGGCTTGTTTATACGGTTTCGTTGCGAGCAAATTAAAAATAACGTGGTCCCGAAGAAAATAATACCAATATAACTCTCAATAATAACACCAACTGATTGCTGCAATATTATTTTCTCTCGGATAATTGGTATATCAACCTCATGTTTTGTATCGTCTATTTTTGAACGTGAGTATGATTTATGCTGTACAAAACCAAAGATATAAATCGGAAAAATTCATCCGACCAGACTTTTTCCTACCGGATTTATCCCCGGCAATGCATAATCAAATTACTTCTTCGTACGCTGTGAAATTAGCAACGAATATACAGAGGTTCATCATCAATGCTTTACTTCGAAAAAGGGGTTGAACGTTTCGCAAACGAACCGACTTGGGTTATTTACGTACAGTTCAAGGCTATATAATTTGTAGCTCCACTTACCAACATAATAACAGTCGTAAGATGGTTTACCTACAAACTTATATTTTAGAGGCAGAGATTTKGASTCTGACGCCAACTTCGAGACCAAACAACAACTCAGAGGCGGTTCAACTTGCCATCGCCACAGGTGGCRCAACGATAATGCAGAATTTTMAAAGAACTTCCAATTCCAAAATTTACTGTTGTGAGACCAATAAGTATCTAATGATTCAAACTATGTTCCCTTATCAATCTATACAGTATAAAAAAGGCGCCCGTGTTAACCCACACGTTATAAGTGATCTTTTATTAAAGACGAATTCGAAGACCAAAATTGGATTTGTGCTCTTATCAGTAAGATATAGATTTTCCTTTTAAGAAAAGAGAAATCTATATAATTATCAGTTTTAAAATAATTTCATTGTTAAAGTCTAGATTTTGATACTGTTGACGGTGTTCTTAAAAAAAAATGTAAAAAGTCTATTGAAATAAACTTTATTGGATACTATTTCTTGGTTCCAAAGAAAATTTATCAATGTTGCAACATTGCAAATATCCTAGGATACAGAAAATGTCCAAGTAATATTCAATTATTGGAAACGGTAGCAACAAAAAAATCAATTTTCAATGTTGTTTGTTCTGTGAAATTTGAACGATTAAAGTCAAAAAGGTTTCCAAGATACGAAAAATACCTGAGCGAAATAGTTTTTTAGTAAAAGAAATTTGTGCAATATTGCCACTTTATGCTGTTTAAATTTTAAAAAAGAATCTATTTAGACTATTTTTGGAATGATGGTCACAATGTTTCAATAAAAAAGGACGCGCCTGTTTCAATCGTGGGCGCCTTTTTTTATCACCCTGTATACCACAGCCTAAACCGCTGGTGATAAAATTTTGAAAATTTCACAGTAGATACCTTTTATAATGTAGGCATCCACTAAGAAAGGATTTTTGGAAAATCAACCTCTAAAAGGGTTAAATGGAGAGATGAATTTGAAGGTTTAAAGTTATATCCATAAAAATTGGCRTTTAGCCTTTCGGTTAAAAAGAAAAAAATACGTATTTTAGGATTTTTCGAAATTCCACCCCAAGAGGGTTGAACAAGGGTGAATGGTAATTGGGCTTTCAGTTGAAAACAAAAAAACACGTGTTTCAGGATTTTGGAAAATTTCATCAAAGAGGTCAAAGAGGGGATGAAAAAATTTGTATAACTATTTATAAATCCGTTATTCTTGAAGTTATATTTATAAAAATTTGGATTTAGACTTTCGATTAAAAATGAAGAAACAGGTGTTTTAGGATTTTTGAAAATTCCACCTCCAAGGGAGTTAAACAGGGATAACAGTTTATATTAAAATTTGTCATTTTTAAAGTTAAATTCTTGAAAATTGGTATTTCGGGATTCGGTTAAAAATTAACAAAAACGTGTTTCAGAATTTTTGGAAATTCCACCCCCAACGGGGTTGAACAATGGTAAAATTTCGTAAAATATTCGTATTTTTAGTTAAGTTAATTTTATGAACATTGGTATTTGGACTTGCAGTTAAAAACCAAAAAACACGTGTTTCAGGATATTAGAAAAATCCATTTCCAAGGGGYTTAAACAGGGGATGAAAATMTGTATCAAAATTTGTCATTGTTAAGTAATATCCATAAAAATTCGTCCACTTTGATCCATAAAAATTGTTATTGGGCTTTCTATTCTATCAAAACACAACAATGGGCATCTAAGGATTGATTTTGTCTAATATTTCGATTAAAATGTATTCATAATTCATAAAAATTGTAATATATCTATTAAAAGGCAATTATCCCCGATTTCAATTACAAACAGACCTTGGCGATGGTATCAGTCGAGTCGATATATTCTCGTAGCATGAGAAAGCTATAAGCTCTTAGATGATCTTAATCAAATAGTGAATTAATCTTCATTAAAAGTAACTTAGGAACCATATAATGAACAATTAAAAGGAGCCGCCTCTCGTTTTCCTTCCCGCAAGTTTATACTTTGCTTCAAGATTTCAGTTTCATTGGCGTAACAAGTGGGATCTCGAGAGATTTTGCTCAGCGCCTCTAATTCATTTTACTCCTTTCMTCTTTTTTATTGGAATTTACACAACGTTCCAAGGAAGGATTAGTTCGAATTACGGTAATAATTCCTCGTGTGACGAGTTAATTGCTTTGTAGGTGTCCGTCGAGGCGAATTTCATACGAAATTTAATTAGAACTTAATTTTTCGGTGTTAAAATAATATCTAATTTTCCTTTTTTTACGGACAGGGCGCGCTTTAAAAAGCAATTACCTTCCCCTACGCTGTAACATAATTACAGTTCCCTATTCGGAAAAAAATCGGTCCCTACTCGATAAAATAACCGTTCGTTCCCACCCCTAACTGTAATAATTTCTACACCCCGACCCTCATGGTTCAGATTGTAATGCAATATTGCTTATATTGTAATTCCCTACAATTTATGTTATTTAATCATACATACGCACAAGAATTATGAATCACCTTCAAATGGCTTGCGCCAAGACGTATTTCCTTGCTATTACGAGTAATAAGCCGATAAATCACCACTGAATACCCAAAGGAGAAAAATATTATTTTATTTGTGTCAACTTTAAATAAATCATGGCAATTTAAATCGAAAACGAAGAAAACAACACATAATCCTTGCAATTTTATGTGGCATTTATTTAGAAATTATGTTGCGGGGAAATGAATACATTGAGCTAACAGTGCAAGGCAGCATTCATTCATACAGGGTTGGTCCAAAAGTCTGGAAACGATTTTATTCTGATAAACTATCAATTTTTTTGGCAAATAAATTTATAGGTGTGCAAAGACTATAAAAATGCTATTTAAAAAAATTTTTGAACATTAATTAATTGTTTATACTTACGAGATAAACATAGCAACAATTTTTTTTTTAATGGAAACCTGGCACAATTTTTTTTTAGACAACGAGCTTGTAACAGGAATTGTTTCTGTGCAAAAAATTTTTGTAAACCTCCCACTTTTTTGTTAAAAAAATGTGTGACTTACAAGAATTAAAGAATTTTTTGAGTAAACTACCAGTTTTTTTGGAAATAAATTAATAAATGTTGTAAAGGAGCGATGCCAAAATATTTTTTATTTTAATTAATTGTTATACTTTTGAGATTACCATACTAATATTTTTTTTCTTAAATGTTACAATTAATGTTAAAAAAATTAGAAACTTTATCTGTTGTCAAAACTTTCTTCCACCGGCCAAGGGCTGGTCGGATAAGACCAGACWAAGCTGTAAGAATAATTGCACCAGAGACTAATAATGCAGGTAGAAATAGAAATATTTTTTTTTGGGTTTTGACAGAAACTAAACTTGAAAATGCAAAACATCTACTTTTTGACCTTTGAAAGTACTAAAAACGTACCTGAAAATAATTTGACTTAAAAAAAATAAAACAAAATCCGGAATTGTTTATTGCCGAGGAATTAAATAAATGCGGTATTCTTAAAAGATTCTAAAAATAAGTTTTTTTTTGTAAAAACACTTGTAATTTATCTCGAATTTTTTTTTTAATGTATTTTAAAACGGTATGGTRCCAAAAATTGAATTTTTTCAAAAATTCTAAAATAATACGAAATGGTTAGTCGGAGATAAAACAAATTCACAAATTTTCGCAATGTTTCGGATTAACCTTGGCAAAAAACGTGCACAGACACTTGAAAAAGACAAAGAAAATGTTACTTTTGGCTTAATTTAGAGATTTTTTTCCAGATTTAGCCAAATGACAAATTCAATTTTGAATCCTCTGTGAGTTATCTCTGGCCGCGTTTTGACAATATAATATTTTTTACATAAATTGGAACATTTTTAATAAATAATTTTGTACATTTATAAAATGCATAAACATATCTTTGTAAAACAATAAATAAAAAACCGTTTTTATTTAA
>NW_025401068.1:15240324-15282812 GCF_015345945.1 Tribolium madens
ATAAATTTATTTGCCAAAAAAATTGATAGTTTCGCCAGAAACTATCCAGACTTTTGAACCACCTTTTACAAATCCCTGTATTAATCCACAGTTAGGATACAGGTGTTCCAAAAACATCTACATCCGTTGTAGAACAATATTAATTTTTCATCACACTCTTCAAAAATGTATAGATTATATTAGTCTCATTGAAAATTGCATTAAAACCTTGTCAGTAGTCGTTAATTACCTTGTAAAATAGGTAAAGTATTTTATGAAATAGTATATTTTCAAATATGTTTCGTATAGTTCTCGATTGGCACGCTAATAACAAAATACCAACCACAATCACCGAGGTTTGTTATAAGGTGAAAAAGAGTGAAAGTTTCTTCAGTAGAGAACACACTTACATCAGGCATAATTATCCACTCGCGGAACAACACGAAAACAAAGCCATTCAAAAATAATTAAAAATAGTCTAAGCACTCATGCACAAAAATAATTACACACACACACACGTTCACAACACAAAACGCTATCCACGTCGCCGCCCACTTGAATGAATGGCTGAAAAAACACGCGGATAACCTAAAGAGCCCCGACACTTATTCGAAAAGGAACTAAACTGGTTGACACAACGGGAGAACAGATTAGATCTAATCGCTAAACATTTTATTGGCGAAGTATCCGATGATGGTAACCGACCAGCAGCGCGGCGTCGCGTCCGTAGACCTCGAAAGGGAGAGCGGTATTGGAAAGCAATTTGTGAATTGTGGAACTTGAAGACTACAACAGGGGATGCCACCCCATTAGGATGACTGGGAATGTGGTGGGGGACGCTAACCATACTGGATATCGTGAGATACGGCTTTGAGGCTTAAACGATACTCGTTAAACTTATACCTTCAATTTGTCTGCAAGAGGAGGACAGCTACATTATTGCAACTATTTTACTTGAACACAGGCCAAACACCTAATTAATTTAATATTTCAAACCACCACTACCACCATACATTTTAAAAGACGGTTTTTTATTAAATTTACACCATAATACAATTCAACCAAATTAATTATACAGTGTGTTCCATTTTTATTGTTACAAATTTAAACATTGAAAAATACTATGTAAGGGAGGTACACTCCCTGAAAAGGGTCTAAGTTGTAATAGATTTTGTCTAATATTTCAGAAACCAAACCAGGGTTTAGAATAAAAAGTACTATAACTATTTTGGCTGAAGTTTCTTGTCACTTTCAACAACAAAGTTCCATAGTTTTTTACAAAAAAAAATGTCACTCTTGTTTTTTCGATACAACTTACCCTTGTTGAGTAAAATCTTTTTAATATTTATTTTGTTGTGTTTTCACCGAAAAAAAATGATCCAATATGGTCGATAATCATACTATTTTTGTTTTTTTTAAACGTTTTAGCATATTTTTAAGATAAAAACTCAAATTTTGAATAGGACTTCATCGAGACAAGACAAAAAAAATAGTGAAATTAAATCGAAAATGATGTTATTTTTCACTTTCTCAAGCGTTTAAGAAAATTCTTTAGTCAGAAATGAATTTTTTTTGCAAAATTTTGTCCAAACCAGTCGAAAAATCGATAAAAATTGTGCTATTTTTGTTTTTTTTTTTTTAAACAGAAACACATTTTTGAGCTAATAAGTTTTTTCGGTAAAACAAACCAAATTAGATCGAAATTGATATTTTTGCCGTTTAAATTATTTTGAACCTTCTTAGTATAAAATTTTACTCAAAAAAAGGTCCAAAAATCACATAAATTATGCAATTTTTGACATTTTGCACAGCTAAAAACTTTTTTTTTCGCAAAATTTCGTTAAAATAGGCCACAAAATCACTAAATTAGATTCAAATTACGAAATATTTTCCAAAATTTTGGCAAAACGACCAAATTTGGTCGAAATTAACATTATTTTTGACTTTTTCAATTAAATATGTACTTTTTCTTTGCGACAATTTTGCTCAAGCAAGTCGAGAAATCTCCTAATTAGATAGAAAATGATGTTTCTTGTTTGAGTAAAAATCTTAATTGTTTTTGATGAAAACTAGCCCAAAAATTAATTAGGCAAAAAATTAAATTATTTCCATCTATTTTCAAGCGAATAAAAACATTTTCGAACCAAAACTGATTTTTTCCACAAAATTTTGCTAAAACAGCCAAATTAGGGGTTGAAAACGAAATTATTTTTGCCTTTTTCAAGTAAAACTTCACCCATATTTAAAGAAATAAGCTCAAAGTTGATGCATTTTATAAATTCTTCAGCTTTAGTTTCATAATTGTTACTTTTTCAACTCGTTCCTCAAAAAACGGTTTTGGTGTTTCGTCTCTAAATTTTCTTAGACGACTTTTTGTGTTGACGTTTTATTTATTTTTATTAAATTTACCATGAATAAATTTACTAGTAGTGCCAACCTTAAGACTGCTTGGCATTTCCATTAAAAAAAACAGACTTTAAATAGATTTTTTGTTCTCAGTCAAAAAATGTAGTGATAAAACTGTATAGCTTTGTTCGTGTTTTAGTGTTTCAAAAATGATTTTTGTGAAAATTATCAAAGAGTTGATTATGAATTGAAAAATTAGAATGGCCTATAATTTAAGTTGACTGTCAGAAGAAGATTGATGTAAGAAGGGTCCAAATACAGCTACCCGAGTAAGAAAGACACAATGAAGGCAAGATCCGTACCGAGAAGCAACCTGCAATAAAGCCTTTAGAACTAGTTTGGTAGACCCTATAACATAAAAACTAATGTCATGGTAGCCAAGATACGAAATTTATGGTAGACAGTTCAGGAAAAAACAAACGGTTGCTTATGGCACAGGTATAAAATGGTGTTAGAAGCTTGTCAGTTTTATTAAGCTGAGTAAATAGTGTGGAAAAAATTATATTAGGCTTTTAACACTTTGATACATTTCACGCAATTTGAAGCCTGTTTCCTCGGTGGGCCATTTACGAAAGCCCCCGTTATGGAAGAAGCGATTTTCGATACTCGGAACAGCCGAATTAATAAGGTTCGGAAAAAAGCCGGTGCCAATATTGAAGATAATTGGAGCAAATTAGAGACAAGCTTTAATCGAAGCGAGGCTCGTTCTTTTCCAAGGAAATTGAGTATTAAAATTAGGAAAAGCAATAGCTTGAATAAATCAGACAAATAATAATTAAAGAAAGTCCATTTAGAGTGTAGGAGAAGCCATTTAGCAACATTGGCATTTCAAATTAGCTTTAAAAATGTTTTGAAGAGCTTTAATAATTCCGGGCGAAATATAATTCTGTAGTATTATGCGGGTTTTTATTTTCCTGGAACGGAGCTATCCTGTTACATTATACTGTAACAATGGTAATTTGCAATCGCGGGATTGTTGCAGATGAATTCCGAATTTAAAATTGCAACTTTTTATTCCTACAGCTGTTGTTACGAGTTTAATTTAGTGGTCTTCTGCCGTTTTATACATTGTCCTTAAATGAAGACTACTGTCTACTAGTTACTGCTTTAGAAACCTGTTTGCCTCTTTCAACAAAGCATTAAATAATTTACTGAAATAAAATACACTAATGATTATATTCTGTATACCATAAACATATTAGTACATGCCCAAAACTGCTTTCGTCTTATCGGTGGTCGTTAGAACATCAAAGTATTAGATTGGTGTCTCCTGAGTATTTAAAAACATAAAATCAAGGTTTTTTTATCTTTTTTACGAATGCGAGGAGAAAATTGAGTCTAATGTTCGCCATGTGAAAAAAAATGGACTTAGTGTCTTTGGTTAAAATACGTGAACAAATATTTGCATAATTTCGCATTGAAAATACATTTTTTCAGTGAAGCGACGCAAAAAGACTGAAAAGAAGCATTTACATAGATGGAACTCGTACAGAGGCAAGACGATACAAATGTAATTCCCAACGCTTAAGTCCATCTTTGATGTTGTGTATCTTTGTGAAGAAGTTTAGAGAGGAGTTCCACTTGGGAGTGCGACGTCGGAACAGTTGGGGAATGCGAATAGACGTTTCAGGTGTTACTTTCATGACCAAACGAGCAAATAAGTGAGGAAGAACAACTTCTGGTGATATTAGCATATTTTCCGCGTTCGGACGCATCTGCTACCGTCACTGTGTAATATTGACGAATGACTCACAATGTAATTGAACGAAGCGGCGGCGACATCTTGCCCATACCCGGAATTAAAATCTCAACTTGTAGGATAATTTTCGGGCCGACAATTCTTGTTCAACAAACGAATTTATCAATCAAAAAATAAATGGTGCGTTATAAAGCAATCTCGGAGCTATATTGGAACGGGACTGCCTGTCTCATTTTCTTTCTACAAATACAACTGTGGCACACACACGCTCATCGTGTGGACACGCAACTCACGTGTGTCACGCACTTTGAGTAAGACATCATTGGAGTTGCGTACGCGCATTCGACACACACGATCTAATTAAGCACGTAGGTACATTGATTGTTTATTACCATAGCCTAGATGGTCACAAAAAGGGAGCCTGTGTGATTGTAAATAATTTGGATTTTTCTTAAAATGTTCAAAAATAAAACCAAATTTGCTATGTCTGTCCTATTCAAGCAATTAACCACGTGTTTGGGCGTACACTTTGTTTTTTTGGAAAATTTTGTCCAAAATAATCTGAAAATATCCCAAACTAGATAAAAATGATGTTATTTTAGTCGTTTTCATGCGTTCAACGACTTTTGCAAACTAAAGACTAACATTTTCTTTGTCTTTTTCGAGTGTCTGTGCACGTTTTTTGTCAAGGATAATCCGAAACATTGCAAAAATTTGTGAATTGTTTTATCTTCGACAAACCATTTCGTATTATTTCAGAATTTTCGAAATAAATTCAATTTTTGAAATCATAACGTTTTAAAATACATTAAAAAAAAGAGAAATTTCGAGGTAATTATAAGTTTTTTTACAAAAAAAAATTATTTTTAAAATTTTTCAAAAATACCGCTTTTATTTTTCTACGACTAATACTTCGGCTGTTTTTTATTGGCAATAAACAATTAGGGATATTGTTTAATTTTTTTTAAGACAAGTTATTCTCAGGTACGTTTTTAGTACTTTCAAAGGTCAAAAAATAGATGTTTTGCATTTTCAAGTTTAGTTTCTGGCAAAACCCAAAAAAATATATTTCTATTTCTACCTGCATTAATCTCTGATGCAATAATTCTTACAGCTTTGTCTGGTCTTATCCGACCAGCCCTTGGCCGGTGGAAGAAAGTTTTGACAACAGATAAAGTTTATAATTTTTTTAACATTAATTGTAACATTTTTAACAAATATCTTTGTACATTTATAAAAAACTTTTTTATTTAAGAAAAAAAAATATTAGTATGGTAATCTCAAAAGTTTAAACAATTAATTAAAATAAAAAATATTTTGGCATCGCTTCTTTACAACCTTTAAACATTTATTAATTTATTTCCAAAAAAAACTGGTAGTTTACACAAGAAAATTATTTAATTTTTGTAAGTTAAACATTTTTTTAACAAAAAAAGTGTGAGGTTTACAAAAAAAATACACAGCAACAATTCTTGTAACAAGCTTGTTATCTAAAAAAAATGTGATAGGTTTCCATTAAAAAAAATGTTGCTATGTTTATCTCGTAAGTATAAACAAATAATTAATATTCAATTTTTTTTGAATAGCATTTTGATAGCCATTGCACACCTATGAATTTATTGATATAATATATTTTTAGAATTTGATGATTTTTAATATGGTTTTTATAAGTGCTTGTAGATTTGATAGATCTAAAGCATTTTTGAGTCATTAGTCAAAGCAGTAAATTTTGTGAAAACACTGAAAATACTTTTATAAAAAGATTGTAGAAAAAAAATCGAAAATTTTGTCAGAATCTTTCAATGCCCTTATTTGGTTCATGACAAAATCCATATTGTTGTTTGCTGTTCTATTATGAGTTTTTGATTAAAAATTAAAACAAAAATGATTATCTTCTCTGTGACAATGTGTCAAAGAAAAGTAAACTCAAATTTCCCCCATTTGTTGTGACAAACAAAACCGTCGTCATTACGACTAAAAGAAAGCGAAAACGCAGCAAATGGAATAGGAGCTCTTGACTCTGGTATTGCAGACAAATGATTGTGTTTTACCTAGGTATGTGTTATTCACGTTTAATTTCATGGTTTACGAACCATGCCTGTTGCAATTATTCTTAAAGCAAAAACAGCACCAAAGTGCTCCACAAACTGATGGAAAAATTACAGTCATCACCGTCTTAAATTGCCTCTGTAAAAGCGACTAATTTGTTATTCGGACCTATTGTTCGTGGTTAATTCTCCCGTTTATCTGCTATAATCATAAATAATAGCTAAAATTTAATTGCTCTTAAAACTTTTCCTTTTTAAGATAAAATCTAGAGTAGTGGTTGACATATCATAAAATCTATTAGTTAAGGGAAAAAACATTGACGGCTACTTTCTATAATGAGTTTATTTCAGTTAATGGCTAGAAATAGAAAAAAACTCACCCTTAAATGAAGAAGTCATAGACGTGCACTGATCGTTTTATCTGCAAAAGAGAACAAAAACGTAAGTATTAAACCTCAAGAGTCAAATTAAACCAAGCTACAAGAAAATCAATTAAGACAGTAATTAATTCCTCGTAAACGCTCATACAAAAACTAATTTCATTGCAAAGCACAAAACATAATTAAATGTTTTGTTTCTATAATAAAAATTCATCCTCTAGGGTTTCCTGTTGGTAATTGATTCGTTTTTTTTAAGAAACAATCATATAATTTAACGCCACTTCAGTAAATTCTCTAGAGATCGCGTGAACAATTTAATGCGCCGGGTTGAGAGATTTAATCGTCGGAGTTTTTCTATCTGCTCGTCTAGCCCAATAAAAAAAACGCTCCTCAAAGAACAATACAAGCTCAATTAAAAGCTCACTGACACAGAAACGCCAAAACTGTGCCAAAGATTGAGGAAATCACAAGCGATCTCAAAATAAATCACTCCTACCATCGCTAATCTCAAGATGCTAAGTAAGTAGATGACCATGTCAGATTTTATGGTTGTCGAGCAAATACTACCAACGATTCACTATTTCACACAGGATGATTTGATCCGCCACTACCTCATTGTGGTAGGTATTGTTGGCTTAATATGGGCCCGTTTTCGTCTTCTTTGCGCTTGATTGGTGTGATAATGGGCAAGTACACTGGCGTGGGCACTGCCTTCATACTTTTAGACACCTGTTCCTGATAAACTGTGGATATACGCAGTGATGCCAGATGAGATTAAGCGCTTGTCCTTAGATTGTAGCTTCTAAATTCCTTAGAATTCCCTAAACTACTTAAGAAATTAAAAAGATACGATTTCATAGGCTTATTTTGTTGAGGTAATATAATATAAATACAACATAAAAATGTGTTAACTCCAAACAACAAAAAATCAATAAATAATATAACAATAAATTAAAATAAATTTTACTAAAGAAATAAAAAAATAAAATACAAGTCAATTAAAACAAATTCAAATAAACGTGTATATTTAGATACCTACTTAATTTTTATTTATACTTATAAATTATGGGATTTTATTAATTTTATATATTCGCCTAAAACATTAAATGAACTGCAAAAATTAGTAAACTTGGCAACGCGAAAAACGCAAACGACTTTTAGTTATCTTGTTCTTTTTTTTGTCTTTACACAACTACAGAAAATACATTTTTGGTTTCCGCGTTATTATGTACTAAACTCATATACAAATGCGCTAACTTGGCGATGTTAAATATTAAAAATTTATTAAAAATGTTTCATATTAAAAAATTTTGTAATTTTTGAAACTGTGCCAGCAGTGTGAAAAAAATTGAGATTTTCACTGAAAATATAAAAAAATCCCTAGATTATTAAGAAAAACTGAAAAAAATCCCTTTTTCCCTTTTTGTTAGAAAAATCCCTAGAACTAGCGAAAAAATCCCTAATCTGGCATCACTGGATCTACGTGCAGTGAAACTAGAACTTCGAACCACTCAACCATTCGTTTTCTTACTGAGAATGACTATTTATTGATGGTCACACGGCCGTATTTAGAGCAACTTGATCGATTGCTCGTCTATCTTCATGGATTAGGTGGAAGAGAGATTTTATGGAGGATTTCTGGGTTAAGCTCCAAAGGTCGCACATGATGACCAATTAAAACGGTTACCTCCGCACTTCGTCATAATTTAACAATGCCTAACGGAAAACTTCAAAGTAGAAAGTTGCCAAATCAAAAAGTCGACTTTCCGCTCATAGCAAAATATTCATCATAAATAATGCATTAAAAAAGTCAATAACAATTACCTTGTGGTTTGTTTTTGTTATTAATTTATAAGCTTCTCCGACAACAAGTACCTATAGGAAAAAAGATACCAAAAAATTAAAATTAATAATTAAAACACTGATCTTTTTGTATATGATAGAAAATTAAATTTTCTTTCCAATGGTACCAAACATAAGAGGTTACCACCAATAAGTCCGGAGTTATTGGCAATAGACCGCTTCGGGTGCCAAAAATTGATCAAAATCTCGACAAAAATCAAAAATATTTTGTTCCATGTATTTTTTTTACATTTCTAGAGGTATTAAAGACTCAAAAAAGTGCACAAAACGTTATTGGTTCAAGTTTAAAAAATTAGAATTTTTTGAGTTCTTGAAGTCAATTTACTTTAACTCGCAAAAACGCTTAAAATATGGTTTTCTAGACGTAAAATTACGCGCAAAAACGATGCAACAAGTTAAAATACTCTACGATGCATAGTTTTTGAGATATTGAGTAATAAAGTTAAGAATAAGGCTAAAAGTAAAAGCACTATATCCGATTTTGACCAAAAATCAACATTTTTTGATTCTTATGAAAAACTAGTATTATATGTAAAATTAACCGGGGAATAATAATAATAAAATAGTAATAATAATAATAAAATAATAAAGCCGCTTTATTATTATTATTTGACCCGGCAAAAGAAGTAGAAACCATTTGGCAGACAGTTATGCAAGACATAATTCTCTGACAAATAATTTCTACAACCTCCACTGACCCGGCGGTTTAGACCTGCAGTCAGGCAAGATTCACCATTACGGATATTGCTATCAAGTAATGATGTTGATGAATTGTTTGAAATGAGATTAATGTAAGAAAAACCCCCTAAATTTCCCAATCTAGCGTCACTACAGATCTTCCGCCTCGCAACTTAATGAATTACTATTAATTAAATTATTATTTATGTTATTATGAATTTCGTTGATATTGAGACATTTCCTAACAATATTACAAGTTTTTAAAAGGACTGCTTTTTGAATCTCAATAATTAAATTTGATTTTAATTTTAAAAGTTCAAGATTACAACTCGAATTGCGGAAATGATTATCGGTACTATTTTGACCTTTTTCATGTTCCACATGTTTTTAATTTCATTAGCAAGGATCATGTATTTAGAAATTTTTGTTTGGTAAGTCTTCTGAATATTGTGAGTGTTTGGAACTGCAATATCAATTAAAAATGCATGTTTTTCAGTTTTAGAAATAAGAATAATATCTGGCCTATTAGCTGTTATATTCAAACTAGTTAAAACTGTTCTGTCCCAATAGAGTTTGTAATTATTATTTTCTAGAAACGAATCTGGTTCATATTTATAATATAATAATAAGGTGATTTATTTTGAATTAGGCCAGAATAAAAGCTAACTGAGAATGAATTATCTTGGCCACATTGTCATGCCTAATTTTATAATCTGATGCAGTCAACACTTGGCAGGAAGAGATGAGATGTTGAATTGTTTCTGATTGTGTTCCACACAGTCTACAAAGATCATCATTATTACTTTTGATTATGTATTTTGTATAATTTTTCGTATTGATTACTTCGTCTTGGATTGCAAAAATGAAACCTTCAGTTTCTGCAAAAATGTTTGTTTTTGTTAACCACAAGTGAGAAGCCTCTGTATCAATGTAGCTGTTGTCTAATTCTTTGAAAAATCTACCATGTAAAGATTTCTTTTAAATTTTCTATAGTTAAACTTTCGGTTATAATTGTTTCATTAATGTTTGAATCACTTAAATTTAATGGTGTAAAATTCTCATCACTTAAACAAATAGCCCTGATCAAAATATTATTATTACTCTGATCTAAGAAATATTTCCTAAGTGAGGAAATTTGTCTACAATATAAATTAAGTAAATTCAAAAAACCGCGCCCTCAATTTTCTCTTGATAAAGAAAATCTTTCAATGGACGATCTTGGATGGTGTTTTCTAAACTGAGTAAACAGTGTTCTGATTTTAATATTAATGTTATTAATATCTGTTTTTGTCCATTTAATCACTCCAAATGAATAAACTAATACTGGTATTGCAAATGTATTTATAGCTTTCATAAGATTTTTTGAATTTAATTGAAAAATCTTTTAGTGACCGGATCTACACTGAGAAAAATGAATAGTAACAGCTAAATAATACATTAGTTTGACTAAGAAAAGTTTAATACTAATCCATGTATGTTCTCAAGCAATATCCAACATTGGAAAATAACATGTCGGGTTTTCCATTAAGTTATTGATTTATTATTATTGAACAAAATATTCTTTACGGTATTGTTATTTAGTATGTAAACTATAGATCGTAATAAATAAGTAATAATTTAATAGTTAATAAATCTATTTAAATTTTTGTTTAGTCAATAATGTATCTCTTTACATGATAACCAATGGAAACGATTATTCAACAAGAGTTTATTCTTTTTTAACTAGCATAAAGATTTTAACATATAACAAACGGAACAAATGTAAATATTACTTGGAAAAATTGCGCGCATGCTCACCACAACATGCAGTTGCACGTTGTGTGTGGTGAATGTGCTCCAACTTTGTTCAAACGAGTCTTTACATGAACGAATAGTTTAATGGTCATTTGTTTTTTCTTATGTATTTGTGTTTGTGTTTTGAGGAGTGCAGGAGTACGGTTGAGAAAAAGTGCCAAAAGCTGCTGAAGCAGTGGCAAAAATTTGAAGGTTAGTATAATGATATTTACAATCGCCGGGTCAGCCACCACCAGAAATTTTTAATTGCAACACGCTATTAAGATAAAAATATTTTTATGAGCAATAGATTCGAGCAGTGGCTGATTTGGACTGTTGCAAACTACATTCTCCATAATGTTATTTCAACTGCAATAATTTCATTTTGTAAATTATGTAGTATGTTGTCGATAAAAACTTTTGTTAAATATTAAGCAATTATATTTAATGTTAAACTGATGGAATCTAACTATCTACTTCTTGGTTTTTCTTATTCAGATGAAGGAATGTCATACGATATTTTGCTGGATCTTGTTCAGAGTTTCCTTCAGCTGGTGCCAAAATTTGATGACCAATTCAAATTGATGCGGCATATTAAAGAGTACAAATCTTTGCATCTTTGGTAAGTTTTTCAATTTTAAAGTCTATTTTTTTAATTTATGAGTGTTAATGCAGTGATTGACGTCCTGGCATCCTCGTCCCCGTGCAGTACTAAATACATAATTCGTACTTAATGATGTTTTAAATGTTTATTATTTTTCTTAATAAATTGTTCTAAATAATATATGTACAGTTTTATTTTTTTGTTAGGTTTATATATCTGCTGGTGGCTATACTGATTAGCAATCCGGGAGATTTTTACCTAAAAAATATTTTTCCCTTTAAGATATACTTCTTAACTATCAAGAACACATCTTTTAATATCTAATGCGAGATTATTAATCTTTAATGATCCTTGTTTCTTGTTAATAAATATTTCTTATTATTAACACTGCAATGATAATATTAAAGTAGATGTTAAGTTTTTATAAAATCAGAATCACTTAAAAACCAAGAAATACTATGTTTGGAAATTCCTAACAAATTATTTCTTCTCTGATAACAATAGTTTCTTCCGCCGTATTCTAAAAAATTATTAGTTTACATTTAAGCTAAATCTTTAACTAGTAAAAAACTGTTCTCTCAGTGTAGCAAAGTAACCAGAAATAATAGGTGAAGAAAGTGGCCACGTGGGAGTGTTAGTTGCGAGTTCACATGTTCGAGAAGAGATCAAGGTGCGCCCACGTTAGTTGAATGTCATTATTCAATTAGGTCAGCCCGAGGAAAATCGAAAGTTAAATTTGGTGTCTGAAGGGTGTTGTCAATAAACAATTAGACATTCTCGTTGGTGACCGCAAGGCGAGTGACATTAGCGATGCGACACCAAGTTGCGGTTAAACGCCTTCAACCGGCGGTTATCCGCTATTACAACGTAATCTTGTTACGGTTGCCGAGTTCCGGTAAACACGGTCCGGTTGAGCGGTAGTCCAGTCCGGAAGTCGTCCTGCCCGGACCCGATAACAGCCATCTTTCTGCCCTCCGAGAAGGAAGGGTGCACGACCGCCGCTCCGGCAAACTTTCTACTTGTTATCTAATTAGGAGCTCTTGTTCCGCACTACGATGTCTTTATAACTACTGGATTCAATTGGAATTCCGATAAGCTTCGGGAATTTCGGTATCTGAACCCATTCCCCGTTGAAATTCGGCAAAGTGTTGTCCGCTATCTTAACTCCAGTTGTTTCGGTATGAATTGTAGACATTGGATTTATCTAAATTGTTTGCTTGCTGTTTATAAATCGGTGTTCGCCTCTTAATGCCCCTGGCGCTAATTCTCAAGCGACATGTTATCGTTATATTTCACACATTAGTATTTCTCTTATCTCAACGAGACCTCTAACCCGACCTCCCACAAGACGGGTTTATTGCACGTTACCGGACCGGAAAAAGAAAACACATGCTTGACCTTGTCAGAACCCAAGACACAACCAACACCTCAAATCCAATATTCCCTCGAAATCATCCAGAACTTCCTTTGAATTTTAATTCAAACAGCACTGATCTATCTGTTCCAATCAACCACAGTAATTAATCTAAACTCTCCCAACTTATAAATCCCATTTAAACAAAGCTGTTTTTGATTATTATTTTGATTAATGTTTCCTAAATCACAGAAAACTAGAAGTAAGCGTAATACCAATTTTAATTATCACGCATTTTCTGAAAAAATGTAGCTTTCAGTAACAGACAAATCAAATTCGTGCAATATTACGACGTAAATACCTCGGCCAAAAAGTCTTCGCGCATGAAGGTTACATTTACATCAGATTTAGTGGTTACAACAAGCGACAAGGTCGCTTAAAAATAAACTATTTCATTTTGTCTTCTCGTTATAACCGATTTTCGCTATAAACAGTCATGGATCATAAACTTGTACTATGCAATTCATTTTATTAAATAAAACAATATTTAAGAAAAAAATCTGTAATTTTTGTTTGTTTTTTGTAATGAAGCATTTTTATCTTATCATTTGCACTTTCCAAATGTACAAGGCTATTGTGAAAGACATTGTGGTTAGGTGGAAGAACCCAATAACAAAAATTTCATCTCTAGAAAATCCCCAATTTTTTCTGAAAATTGTTCTGCTTTTTCTTTTAACTTGGCCCCACTTATGGACACATTGGATTCGCGATTCACTTTGAACCATTTAAGAACGGCTTTATCTAATTTAGCATTTTTAACATATGTACTTCTTCACTTTTGACGAAAATTCACCAGTTGAACTCCTAATCTTTTAAAATTGTTGCTAATGTAGAATTGGCTAAATTTTTCTCTTTGCAGATTACAGCTTGTTTTTTACCACTTTCAAACCCTGTTATCATTGATATTTTTTCTTTGATAGAAAACGTTTTTCTTTTCGAGGACGACATATTGATACAGAAAGACAAAGTGTTCTCTGCTTGAAAAGTTATTCAAGACCATTAGCGCGCAAAAACAACATATTCAAAAAAATTCTGGTACACAATACGTAATGGAGACTCGCAGGATTTTTATTTCTTCTAGAAACTCTCGTTATAACCGAACTGTTTCCGAAATTTCTCAGAATTTCTCACTATTACCGATCATGGACAAAATAAAAGTTTTGTTATATCCACCTCAATTCCAGAAAAATACTCGCTATAGAGGGAGAATTTTACATAGAGTAGTGTACAAAACGGCAATAGACCAGACGATTTACTCGTTATAACCGATTTTTCGTTTCGTTATAGAGGAGTTTCACTGTATTACTATACTTATGTATTCTTACTGTAGCGAATAGCGATAAAAATTTGTCCTATTTTTTTTTCGTTTTAGTATCAAAATTAAAACATCTGTTAAAAAAATGTTGCCAACTCAAACACTCAAATTATCCGGTGTTTTAGATTTATTTTCTACTTACTGTCTTGAAAAATTCACCAAAAAGAAAACACTTCCTTAGATAATCATGATCATGTCATTTATGCATTTAGTAAAGAAAAAACTTTGCACTAAGAGAGTGAAACATTCCAGAAAATGTTCAGGATAAACAGGATAGGTATAAACCTTAAAAACACAATATCGATTTGTTCCCACAATCCGCACTCGTTTTTTGACTCAACTAATGGTTCACATAGCCGACGTTAACACCGACAATGCAATGTACTTTCGGTATTTTTGTGTGTCTTTGTAATCGCAGCATCTTCACGTGTTCGATTTGCAAGTTTAGGTAAACCGGCCGCATTCCTCAGTAAAGACCGACGATACTACGTTGTCCTGTTCCACTCCCACGTGTTCTGTGCATTGTGACCTCCAACCGGTTTTCTTTCTGGTTGGTAGACATCTTTCCTCCCCCGAGCACGTCTCCGTCGCCGTCTTTAGTCTTTACTCCACAATCATGGACTCAAAGGGATATTTTCATAAAAACTATAATACTTATTATACGACTTCATCCAGCAATTCAATAGTACCAAAGAACGACTCATGCGACTCACATTCCGACATAATAATAAAGCTAATTTTAAGCATGTTAAACGAGATTATTTAATTTCGAGCAATAAAATTGGTGGTATCTGAAATGCCTGAGACACCTGCGACTCGCAGCAATTATTTTAATCCCGTTATCTGGATGACCTCTCTCTTTCACTTAACAAAGATCAAAAATGCTCATCCACTTGTCTTGACATTCTCATCGGAATTTTGGCGCAATATCATGCTTAAAATAAGTGGAATTCATCAAATTGGAAAATAAACTTTTTTGAACAAATTACTTTCCTTGATCTGTTTGATTTGAGAGACACGAAATGGCCTGTGAAGGGTATCATTATTATAACTATATAGAGATGAGCAGACGTGAGCGGACTCCAAACATCCCAAGAATGCGTGTTATTGTCGTTTGTAAATTTAATGGAAGCTATTTTTGAGATTATGGAGTTTTTTATTGAAAGGTACAAAATATTAACATTTCTGTTTTTGAGGTGTGGCCAAAAAGACATAACAATACGCCATCACTTTAGAATGCGCTTATTTGGACGGAATTTATTCGATTGAATTCTCTCTCACACGTACGTATTAATTGAGCTGTACAATTTCAATATATTCATATAAATAGAAGCAATTCGAGCGCACAATATGACTAAATTGAATATTAGAGAATGCAAACGAAAATTGAATAATAAAACGGGACGGCATCGGGGGGCAGGTAATAAATTTAATCCCCTAATTTGGCAAGAAGGGCGCGTCTATTGCACAAAGACCCCCTATTTTATATTATTTAATATGTCCCACGTTTTGGATTAACGACCATCGCAATTTTGATTTATCGATCAAGGGAATGCAGCAGGTGGGGATTGCAATTAACATGGAAATGTATATTGTGTTGCTTTAATTGAGATATTTAAATTTTAAATATGGTTTGATTACTTCTTTTGTTTTCGTTTATTCATTATTTAGCAAGCTTGATGCTTGCGCTTACTCCGGGTTAAATTATTTGCCTTTATTTACATAGCCAGTTCGTTATTTCCTTTCATGTTATAAGTGTTTTATATGCGGCACGGACTATATACATTTTTATTGTTATCATTTTTTTTTCTCAGGGGCACTTACCGGCGCCGCAATAAATAAAACTTTTCTCCCAATTAGACTGACATTTAATGTTTTACTACTTCATTTAAATTTTCTGCTAAAACGGAATACTTGCTGCATGTATCACTAGATTTTGATCTCGGTGTTATTTGCCGTGATATTACTTAAAATACGAAATGACAAAATAAAACTTAACAGTTACGATTCATTATTTTAAACTTTAATGTCTCTCGAGCTTGAATTTACTGAACATAATTACTTTCATATTTCATTTCCTCCATGAGGCGCATAAACTCTGAATTGCCGAATATGCAATGCACAGTCAACACTTCACAATTATGAAAAACTCGAGGGCCGGTCACTCTGGAATTAGTTGCACAAATTTTTGGAATTCAATCGGAAATTGCATGGAATTATTGAAATTATCTTTGGATTACTTAGAATTACTTGTAAAATACTGGAATTTTTCTGGAATTGCTGGAATTCTTTTGGAATAACTGAAATTCTTTTTGGAATTGATGGAATTCTTTTTGAAATTGCTGAAATTCTTTTTGGAATTATGAGAGTTACTTGGAGTACCATATTAATGACGCAGTTGTGCTTGAGCGCACTGCGCAAGCTCTGAATTTCAAAGACTCTTATACAGGGTGATGAAAAAAAGGCGCCCACGATTGAAACAGGCGCGTCCTTTTTTATTGAAACATTTCACCATCATTCCAAAAATAGTCTAAATAGATTCTTTTTAAAATTTAAACAGTTTGTCTAACAGCACAAAGCGGCAATATTGCACAAATTCCTGTTACTAAAAAACTGTTTCACTAGGTATTTTTCGTATCTAGGAAACCTTTTTGACTTTAATCATTCAAATTTCACAGAACAAACAACATTGAAAATTGATTTTTTTGTTGCTACCGTTTCCAATAATTGAATATTACTTGGACATTTTCTGTATCCTAGGATATTTGCAATGTTGCAACATTGATACATTTTCTTTGGAGCCAAGAAATGGTATCCAAACATCTTCAATAAAGTTTCAATAGACTTTTTACACATTTTTTTTAAGAACACCGTCAACAGTATCAAAATCTAAACTTTAACAATGAAATTATTTTAAAACTGTTAATTATATAGATTTCTCTTTTCTAAAAAGGAAAGTCTATATCTTACTGATAAGAGCACAAATCCACTTTTGGTCTTCGAATTCGTCTTTAATAAAAGATCACTTATAACGTGTGGGTTAACACGGGCGCCTTTTTTTCATCATACTGTATGTATAATTTCTTTTCAAAATTAAGTTAAATTTCTTAAAACTATTTACTTTGGAATTACAGGAATTATTTTGGAGTTACGGAAATTAAGTTGGAATTACAAGAATTAATTTAGAATTAGGTATAGAAAAAAAATGAAATAACGATGGATTATTGGAATTACTGTTTTTTTTTTTTTGGAGTTACTGGAATTTTGGTGGAATTTTTTGCAATTACTGTAATTTCGGTTAAATTTTTTTGGAATTAGTTGTCACATTTTTTTCAAATTAACGGCCCCTCTGAAAAACCAGTCCCTTTCAGAAAATATCTGATTGGTTTTTGCAAGATAGAGTGTTAAGACTGCAACTTCCCATCCCTACGAAATTCGGGGTAATTAGTTCCAGATCTTGGGTTCGGAGAATGTTTATGCAGCGTAACGCGAAATACAGAGGTCAAGCAGCTTAACTTGTTGTAAACTTGAAAACTGCGTAAACAGGTAAACTGGACAAACAAGAACTTTCTCATCGTCAAAGTTAGTTTCCTAAATTAATTAAAAGATTCAGCGGTCCTACAAACAGGAATATTTAATTCAAGAGAGGTCAGAGAGCAAGCCCATTACCTGAAAGAATGCCAAGTCATTCAAAGAAATGTTAACATGCCTGAATCAATAATAGTGCTCTCTTGCTGTCTATAATATTACCCTAAATGTTGACGGAAATTAAGGTATGCAGAACAGCTGAACATTGAATTTTTTCACTAAGAACAATACGGAAATACCTCTATCAGTTATATTGAAATGTCTGCGCCAGATCTATAACGGCCAAGCTATGTCAAATGCATGCTCTATATCATAAAACATTACACTAATCCACATATCAAAGCGGATTTGTTTTTTATTGAGAGGGAGAGAGCAGATTCACATCAAATGACAAATTCCAATAAATTATACCTTAAATGAAGCATACCTACTCATCAAGCGTTCAATTGTCATTGAACCCATTTTTAAAATTAATATGTTCATGTGTAACTCATGATCACTGCATGAAATAAATTATTACTTTCTGAAACACACTTCCTGAAATATCCCGGAACTCAAAAATGAATAACCAGCCATTGCAAAATTTGTATGACATTAAAAATAGAACTATAAAACATTTTTAAAAGCTCTGGAACTATAACATCCACATGTTATACTGTGGTGATAAATTCTTTTCCATAGGCAACTATGTCCGGTTTTATCGTACTAAGACTGTGGCTCCTTTTATGAACCTCATGAGTTATACTCAAGGAAATCTGTGTTTATTAGCTTAATTTTTTTAAAGGCAAAAACAGCACAATTTTAATTGATTTTTCGATTGGTTTGGACAAAATTTTGCAACAAATTGCATTTCTGACCGAAACAGAATCTTGTAAAATACCGTTTTGTCAACTTTTTATGTGGCTTTCAAGCAATTATTTAAAATATAATTTTCAAAAATAACACTTAAAATAACTAGTTTCATGTCTAATATCTTTATTACTCAATTATTTATTGATTTTATGTTATAAATTATCGTTACTAATCTGTCTGTTTTTGAAGCGAATTTTAAACCTTTTTTTCTAATTTTTATTGAATTTTTGATACAGATGTCTCAACGAGTTTGTAAAGTCCATTATTTACCGTAAGTATTAAAATTTATATAAGCAATTGATAAATATCTACTGCATCACCTGTGCACAGTGTGTCCCAAAAATATATAGTTGAAAATGATTTCAGGCGATGCACTTGTTTAGAATTTATCAATTTTTTTTATATACACAGAGTGTTTCGTTTCTATTGTTACAAATTTGAACAGGTAAAAAAATATTTAATTTTGGTACAAAAGTTTCCTATAAACATGTATCAAAAAATATTATGTAAAGGAGCAACACCCTCTGAAAAGAGTGCGTTTTTTAATGGGGTCGTATAAAAAAAAGACGAGACCTCTGATCAAAAACAATTAAGATTTTTATTTAAAAATAGGCAAAAAACACCGTTTTCTATCTAATTAGGGGATTTCACGGCTTGCTTGAGTAAAATTTCGCAAAGGAAAAGTGCATTTTTAACTGAAAAGTTAAAAATAATGTCATTTTCGACAAAATGTGGTCATTTTTTGTCAAAATTTTGCAAAATCTTTCAGAAAAACATCTTTTCCTGAAATTCTCCCTAAGAATGTTCAAGGTATTGATGCCAGAGGAAAAAATCCGCTGTGTTAAAAACATCTTTAATATTTTTTATGTGTTTAGGAAGTAATGCAAAACTTTTAAATCTACGTATAGTTTTAAAGATGTAAGAAATTACTGAGTGTCGTTTTAATGAATATAACGTGATATTATTAACATAATTATTAACACAGTTCTGCTAGCTGCACACTTCCGCAGATAAAAGTGTCATCTAAAATCTAAAATAAACGACTTTTTAATTCCTGTTTAACATTGCATTATTCAAACGAGGAAGGTGTGATTGCAGGTGACCTAATAATCATGCCAACACCATGAAACCAAAAAATGAAATGTCAGTTGTGCACACTATCTATACCTGCTAATAAGCTAATAACATTTCTTATTTATTGTTGAATTCTGACTTATTCTTCTTAGAAACAATAATTATAATCGATAATTATTTTAACGGTAAAACTTGTTACTGGATACAAGTGGCCTCCCACACGTATCTGTCTTTACAGTTAAATGGTCGAACGTGTAAAACGTATTGATAATGCAGTAATAAATTAATCTAGGAATTTCCCAAGGGCACTACGATTACAATCGATCGTCAATATACTGCACAAACTTTTATTTCTTTAATAAAGTACAACCGATATAATGAGATACTCTGTAATTAGCGAGTTATTTCATCGGAATTTCTGCTACAAGCTTGCTTCATTAATTATTAATTAACAAATATGACTTCATAACGTTCAAAAGGTGGTAAGGCTTCACATTCGCAAAGAGGTTTCTGATTAAGACATAGGTAAAATTTTCAACTTTGAAAACATTTTGTATGGATATTGGGTTTCAAAACTTTGTATGGTGTTGTTGCAAAGTTGCACTGATCAACACATCAACATTTAAAAGAATCAAAACCAAAATTTCTGATTTGAAAGAAATCTGTTTCCAACAGTAGATACATACAACAGTTTTAAATGTTAAAAAAAGTGAAAACGTTTAGAGCGACCCAGAATTTTGAATAAAATATGAAAAAAAATGTTTGGCGGAATTTGCGGGAGGTTAGTCAACTTGACCGCGGCAAGAGTCAGCAATGACCTCGTCGGAATCCATCTTTAGTGAAGATTGTCATCAGAATTCGAGCTGAATAAATAGATCCAGTGACATCGAGTCTGTCAAAGAAGCGTATAACATAAATACCGAATAAAAGTGCCCCTCTCGACAGACGCAACTTCATGCCTGTTGCTTTCGCGCCCAGCACGGTCACTCTTCTCTTTCTTTTCTTACCTGCAATGGTCTGAGGTTGCCAGATTTCGCTGCTTCACTTTGGTTCTTTAAACAAATGTCGGCATCATTATTCACCGTACAACAAAGAACGGTAGCCTGAATGAAAGAATTGAAACGTTAGATAAGAACGGCGATGGTAGAATGATTGAATGAAAAATGATCAATGAGAGAGTTATGCATGAAGACTGATTAGTAGAGAGTTGTCGGTAGTAAACGCACGAAACAGCAATTAATAAAAAAAGACCTTGACAAATTCAATTTGGTATTATTAAGAGCTGAGGAAAAACGGACACTTCTCACGTTATCTGCGAAACTAATTTCTTCCATATTTTCCAGTTTTAGACTATTTTCCAAAACACAGAGCGACAAAAAAAGTCATTTCGTGACTTATATCATTTTGTTCGTATCAGTAAGACAAATCAAATTCACTAAAAAAATTTCAAAAAGTCCACAAACTTTGATCTAAATGATTTTTCTCTAATTTAAATAAATTTGAAATACGTACTTTAACTTTAAAAAATCATGACTCTAAAACTGTTAGGCCGATTACCTTCAAGTAAAAACCATTCTAAAGGGATGGACTTGCCCTTTAGAATGATATGAAATTTGAAATTGAATATTGGCGAACTTTTCTTCGAACAGTGTTTGAAGTAAATCTAAGTAATTTAAGAAAAACCCTACGAGTAATTTTTTTTCTTCATCACCATCGTGTAGAGCATTCTTTTATTAGTTGAAATCTAAATTTTTTAAATAATATACCGAGTACTTTTCAAGATATGATTTTTTTGAAGTTAAGGTTTGCTAATCAAGCATTGCACCATGCATGTTCATCTTACTTAAAATTGCATTTTTATAAAAGTATTTGTTTTCTTCTTTTGCTTTTGCTTAAAAATGGTCAATTGCATCTTCTTTGTTCTAATTAGAATAAACAAAAACTGTTTGTTTACTTAAAACAAACAAAAAGTACCTGCGTTCTACTTAAAGCAAATAAAGGTTTTTTTTGATCACTGATCAAAGAAGATCTCAAAGTTTAAGGCACTAGCCTAAAATATAAGGGCAAATCTTTTTCAAATCAAATCACTTCCCATTCAGATTCCGACTTGTTCACTTTGTTCTAGCTTTCTGAAGTTTTTTTGAAAATGTTCCCAGCAAATGCTTTCTCATCACTTTCTACTGATGTTGAATGCAATAAGTCAGTTGCTTCGTGTGCAACTGTTATCACAACGACTACTACCTACAAGTTAACTGAAGCTAATCGTAGAATGCACAAAATAAATCAGGTGACTTATTGCATTAAACATCACTCGATAGTGATAAGAAAGCATTTGCTGAGAACATTTTCAAAAAAAAAAAGTTCAGAAAGCTAGAACAAAGTGAACAAGTCGGAATCTGAATGGATTTGATGAGATTTGCCCTTATATTTAGGACTAGTGCCTTAAACTTTTAAATCCCCTTTGCTCAATGATCAGTGGCCATTTTTAGAACAAAAAAAAATGTTTATTTAATTTAATTAGTATGCAAGTGCTCTTTGTTTGTTTTAAGTAAACAAACAGTTTTTGTTTATCCTAATTAAGAAGATGCAATTGACCATTTTTAAGCAAAAGAAGAGTTTTAAAACGAATACTTTTATAAAAATTCAATTTTAAGTAAAATTAACATGCATTTCTCCTATATGGCGCAATGCTTGATTAGCAAACCTTAACTTCAAAAAATCATATCTTGAAAACTACTCGCTATATTCTTTTAAAAATTTGGATTCCAACTAACAAAAAGATGCTCTACACGATGGTGATGAAAAAATTTTTTACTTGTAGGGTTTTTCTCAGATTACTTCGAATTGCTTCGAACTTCTTCAAACACTGTTATCATTCTAAAGGGCAAGTCCATCCCTTTATTTGAAGGAAATCGGCCTAATAGTTATTGAGTAATGATTTTTTAAAGTTAAAGTATTTCAAATTTATTTAAATTAGAGAAAAATTTAGATCAAAGTGTGTGGACTTTTTGAAATTTTTCTAGTGCATTTGATTTGTTTCACTGCAACAGCAACTAAAAAGTGTCGTAGTTTTCCTTAGAAGATAAGTTATTAATCGAAAAACAGGAATTTTCAAGACCTGATATAAAGCTCCGGCCTAAGAAAATAATGGAAGATAAAGAAAATATTTTAGCAAACAACAGTCGTAAAAAGCCTAATTTAACTCTAAACACAAGGCAAGCAATTTATCAGGCGCTTTTTCTGAATTGAATTCTGATACTTTGAATAAGATTTTTTTTTCTCACAAACCATGGAAGTCATATGAAAAAAGACCATTTACAAAGACTTCATAGTTGATAGGCTTCCAATTTCTATAAAGTTTGATTTTGGACTTTATGAACATGTACAAGACATCATCATCAGTTTAAATAACTTAAATGATTCCTAAATTTTTTTGAGAAACGTTATTATATTGTAATTAAGTTAAGTTGTAGTTCTTTCTGGACGGAGGGAGTATATAATTTGTCAAGTTGTCACAACATGACTTTTTTTTGTCGCCCTGTGTAATACGTTATTGCAAGTTTCTTTAAATTAACACAATCATGTAAAATGTAAACGTTGGGACTTGTAAATAAGAAAAAGTGGTTGAAGTAAGATCCCAATTTCTAGTAAATTTAGCTCCATGCTAGATATAGTACAATAAAAAGAGCATTTTATGTGTAAAAGGTGTCGTGTCACGTATCAGGACGTCGATCCAGGCAATGGTGCTCCGGGTGGTAGGTCTGTATTCCCGTTGCCGATCCCGACGCCGGACAATATCTCATTACGGAGGTCGGCTGATACTGGAGAATGAACACAATCACGCCGTGCGGTGGTGATCATTATGACCTCCATTCACACATCTGACAATTCTTCATTTGCGTATTTCACTTGTCATTTGTGAGTATTGTGTCACCTCAGCGACCAATCTCTAATTCACAAAATGGATGGATTCTGGCAGTATTTGCCCGAAAAAACGCATCATTAGAAGTGTTAGTTCGGCACAATGATTCCCAAACATCGATGTTTCTGTGCAAAAGATCCCTACTAATAGATGGTTCTTCTCGAGAAAAGAGGGACCAGGTATTTTAGCATTGTTGAGTGCTAGTTTGGGACTATTCATAGCAATTTTCCGCCCGCACTCCCCGACTAACGTTGGGTTCTCATGCTCGTCAAAATCGCACTGACACGTTCTTTGGGTTTGTTTAGATTCTTAATTGGCCACATGCCGGTTGCTGCTCTAGTCAAAGACCGAGAGAAATAGACCACCGACAGGCATGGGCCCAAATTAATCGCCTAAAACTTTGGAAACTTGTGCAATGGTTGACTGCAGCATTCCGAATAAAAAAGGTGATGTCAATTTCGATGAAAAACTGTAATTTTGAAAAGTTATTTCAAACACAATAGAGCTGAACTAGAAAAAGTTCATGATGATCAGAAAGGATTGTACTCGTAATAGTTCCATAACTGTTTCGTCTCAACACTCAGAATACCGAGATAATATAACACGTGAAAAAAGACTTGATTGTGAAGGCTCAATACAGGCCTTGATATAAATTTAACTAAAATTTATGAAAAACTTTTATTAACTAGTTCGCTTTGTTTTGAAAATCTTATTATACTGTAGCCTCCTTCACAGAAATAAAATATTCATCATTTGTTACACAACACAACTTCAAGAAACCAGTACTACAAAATATTTAATTTTGAGTTACAACTCAGAAAACAAATTAGATTTTTCTAACTTGCAGTGGATAGATTATTGTTTTGTAATTTAGGATAAATAATTAAAAAGTATCATGGAAAATTCATCGCTGACCGATATTTTCCTTGATAACCACGTTCCCCGTTCAAAAGTGATGTAATAATTTTAGTTTCTATTATACTGTGAACTAAACCACCTGTTCGCATAATTTAATTTTCAAATACCTACCTAAGTTATAAATTTATAAGTTGTATTACAAATGAATAACAAGTAATTGAGTTTAGAGGTTTATAAAACTTCTGATTAACCAAAAAAAAAAAAAAACTTTATGTTACCAATTAATTTTTAGATACTTTTGCTTTATTAATTAAAAAAACGCTGAAACAGATTTCCACTAATTTTTACAAAATCAGGTGACAAGAAAGTGTAAAGAGTGGTGCTTCCAGCATTTTGTGCAGTAAAATATATAATTTAACTTTGCCTCTTGTATAATCACTATATTTTTAACGTATTTCTATTTGAGGTGAATAATCTACGTTAATGATATTTAAATTATAGCAATTTAGAGAATTACAGAACCGCACTTCGTAAATGACATTTTTTAAGAAGTATTTTTTATGCTGTTACTTCTGCTATTAAACAATAAAATACATACCAGGTGAATAAAAAGTATGGAACCAAACGTTTTTTGATTAAACTATTTATTTTTTGAAAAAAACTAATTGATGAGTGATAAAGTACTATTGAAATGTGATGATTTAACAAGAATAAAATTTTTCGAAATTTCCTTGTTTTTGAGTTCTACACAAAATTTTATTTTTTTAAATGGCAACCCACTATAAAATCAACAGCTATACTCTAAAGATTACAACTACCTGCTTTATATTTAATTAAAAAAAAATCAAATAAATTGCAATTTTGACAAAAGAAATCGCATAACTCAAAAACAAAAGAAAATTTCGTTCTGAAAATACGTTCACATTTTTTATATTATATTTTTTTTTAAATCTTCCGACAAAAGCAGCAATTACTTAATCATTAGAAACAGTTTAAAAAGACAAAACCCGAAGAGACGGAAAACCGATACCATTAATTAATTCGTTATTATTATGTTCTCTGTACACAAAAACTAATTAATCGCATTAGCTTCGAGTTAAGCAATGGCCATATTTTTCCCCGAAATCAGATTTTTAATTAGCTGTCAAATATACCAAATTGCGTTTGACGGGTAATTATGTTTATGAAATCGATACAGAGCCGAGTGCCGCATTATCTGCCTACAGTGTTATTTAAAAACGCAATTAATAATTAAATTTTGCACGAAAATAAATAAGTTTTATGAAAATTATTGGTTGAAACTCATTTAGTTTTTAATTAAGATTATAGCTATTTTACTTGAACCCGACCACAATTTAATCTTTTTATTCAGCAGTCCCTCCCCGCTATTTTGATTACAAACACTAATCTACACTACTACTCTCTATGGTGCATTAAAAACCATCTTCTCCATTTCTGGGCTTACGCCAGTTAGCAAAATAAATAATCAGTATTTTAATTTTATACAGTTCAGAAAAATTCCAGATTTTTTTTGCAACATAATCATATTTCTGCTGTTTCACACGAGTGATTTAGTCAGTTTTTTGTGTAAAGGTCTATTTTCTAGTGCTTAATAATAGTAGTTTCCCTTAATTTTAAATTCAGAAAATTTGTATTAAAATCATAATTTTTATCTTGAGGTAATTTTATTAATACTACTTATTTGAATTCCCCCCACCTTCTAAGTTACCTACATTTTAGATTAAATTAAAAATAAGAATTATTCAATTCTTGGAAGCACGTTTTGAAAAAAATAGACAAAATATTCAAATTAGTATTCATATTCTGAATTTTTGAAAGTCTTCCTTTCTCTTTAAAGTTTAGGTGCTTTTTTCGAAACAATATTGTTTAATTGATAACTGAAAGTCAAATATTTTAGTTTTCTTCCGGACTCATAATGTTCAAGTGTAAAACGTGTTGTCTATAAAGAGCACAAAGAACATCGCATAAGTAAACGGGTCGCTATAACACAACAGAAACAAGATAAGGCAATCTGCAGGGAACACGGACTTCTCACGAACCTGTCCCCGAGTGGCTTGGTAGTGAGAATCTACCATAGTAACATTTAAACTTACGTGAAAGAATCACATTCTAATTGTAGACAGACCAGTTCATTATACAGTTCAATAAAAACAGTGCGGGTGATGGCACTTTTCAATCGACAACACAACCCTTCACACCTCCAGTTCTCATTGCTCGTAGCGCGGTATACGCTTCATTTGCATTGGTTGACTATTGGTTGATAACTTCATTAAACCTGGCTATAAATAAAGGAGTTGTTCAGCTAGGAGTGCTAGATGTTTAATCGCCGGACTAAACGAGGTGGAGTCGTGCACGAAGGATTGACATTCTGATTTCGAAAAGCTTGTAACTAAATTAGAAACAGATATGGTGAGGTGTTAACAAATTTTACTTTTTTTATTTTGTAAATTGTATCGCAATGATTTAATATAATATTTTGATGTAGACATATGTAAAATGTTCCGATGAAATTTTCTCGATAACTATTCATCGTAGAGCACTAAACTTTCAATTTTCTATCCAACGGTACTAAATGTAAGAGGTTATCTCTAATAAGTCCGGAGTTATTGCCATTAGACTGCTCCGGGTGCCAAAAATCGACCAAAATCTCGACAAAAATCAAAAAAATCTTCAACTTTAAAATTGATCTATTTTACGTTTTTTTTAAATTTCTAGAGGTCTTAAAGACTCAAATAAGTGCATAAAATGTTATTGGGTCAAGTTTCAAAAATTTTGAATTTTTTGAATTTTTGAAGATGAGCGGTAGTAAAATCGTAAAAATAGTCAATTTACCTTAAGTCGTAAAAACGCTTGAAATATGATTTTTCAGACGTAAAATTACGCGCTGAACACGATGCAACAAGTTAAAATACTCTACGATGCATAGTTTTTGAGATATTGTAAGAATAAGGGTAAAAGTATAAGCGATTTTGACCAAAAATCAACATTTTTTTATTCTTATGAAAAACTAGTACTACATGTAAAATTAACCGGAGAACACGCCTGTATAAACCCTGTTGACCTAAGACTCATAGTTTTTGAGATATGATTTTTTTTTTTGAAAAAACTAAAAATGCCTTTGTACCCGGAACCATAACCCGGAGCGACTTCCGGTTTGCGCCAATAAATAGATAATTTCAAGCTACTTTTAATGTTTTTTAGCTCTTTGCTCTAAATCTTATAGTTTCGTAGAAAAACGCGTTTAAAATTTCACAATTTTGATAATTTTCACTTTTTGAACGGCGATTACGGCCAAACTATTAGACTTAGAGCAATCAGTCCAACTCCATCGTAATCAGCGTAAGAAAATCTATCGACTGAGGCCAAAGCCAAGTCGATATCTCGCAAAAAAAATTTCAATTTTTAAACGCCGATTACGGCGAAACTAAAGGAGATAGCCCAATGTGGTTGGTAAATTCGTAATTAGCGCGTCAAAATCTATCGGATAAGATAGGTTTAAATTGAATCTGAGACATGTTTAAGAACACTAGTTTTTAAGGGGGGGGTGTTAACAATTTTTTCGTTTTTTTTATTTTGCAAATTGCGGCAAAACTGTGTCTCAATCACATAATATTTTGACCTAAACCTATGTAAAATGTTCCGGGGAATCGATTGGCGTAAATTAAATTGCAAAATTCGTAGTAGTTTTGAAGTTATAGTCGGATTTAAATTCTCGATATTTTTGAATTTATCAGAAATTTTCTCGATAACTATTCATRGTAGAGCACTGAAATTTTTAGTATATAATAGAAAATTCAATTTTCTATCCAACGGTACCAAATATAAGAGGTTATCTCTAATAAGTCCGGAATTATTGCCATTAGACTGCTCCGGGTGCCAAAAATCGACCAAATCTCGACAAAAATCAAAAAAAAATTATCTTTAAAATTGATCTATTTTACGTTTTTTACCTTTCTAGAGGTCTTAAGGACTCAAATAAATGCAGAAAACGACATTGGGTCTAGTTTCAAAAATTTTGAATTTTTTGAGTTTTTGAAGGTGAGCCGTAGTAAAATCGTCAAAATAGTCAATTTATCTTAAGTCGTAAAAACGGTTGAAATATGGTTTTCTTGACGTAAAATTACTCGCTGAACACGATTCAACTAGTTAGAATACTCTACGATGCATAGTTTTTGAGATATTGAGTAATAAAGTTAAGAATAAGGGTAAAACTATAAGCACTATATCCGATTTTAACCAAAAATCTAAATTTTTTGATTCTTATGAAAAACTAGTACTATATGTAAAATTAACCGCCCGATAACATCGTTTTGACCTAGGACTCATAGTTTTTGAGATATGATTTTTTTTTTGAAAAAACTAAAAATGCCTTTGTACCCGGAACCATAACCCGGAGCGACTTCCGGTTTGCGCCAGTAAATAGACAATTTTAAGCTAATTTTAATGGTTTTTACCCCTTTGCTCTAAGTTCTATAGTTTCGTAGAAAAACGCGTTTAAAGTTTCACAATTTTGACAATTTTCACTTTTTGAACGGCGATTACGGCCAAACTATTAGACTTAGAGCAATCAGTCCAACTCCATCGTAATCAGCGTAAGAAAATCTATCGATTGAGACTAAAGCCAAGTCGATATCTCGCAAAAAAAAAATTGAATTTTTAAACGCCGATTACGGCGAAACTAAAGGAGATAGCCCAATGTGGTTGGTAAATTCGTAATTAGCGCGTCAAAATCTATCGGATAAGATAGGTTTAAATCGAATCTGAGACATGTTCAAAAACACTAGATTTTAAGGGGGGGTGTTYACAAATTTTTACTTTTTTTTATTTTGTAAATTGCGGCAAAACTGTGTCTCAATGACATAATATTTTGACCTAAACCGATGTAAAATGTTCCGGGGAATCGATTGGCGTCAATTAAACTGCAAAATTCGTAGTAGTTTTGAAGTTATAGTCGGATTTAAATTCTCGATATTTTTGACTTTATCAGAAATTTTCTCGATAACTATTCATCGTAGAGCACTGAAATTTTTAATATATGATAGAAAATTCAATTTTCTATCCAACGGTGCCAAATATAGGAGGTTATTTCTAATAAGTCCAGAGTTATTGCCATTAGACCGCTCGGGGTGCCAAAAATCGACCAAAATCTCGACAAAAATCAAAAAAAATTTCAACTTTACATTTCTAGAGATATTAAAGACTCAAAAAAGTGCATAAAATGTTATTGGGTCAAGTTTAAAAAAATTTGAATTTTTTGAGTTTTCGAAGGTGAGCGGTAGTAAAATCGTAAAAATAGTGAATTTACCTTAAGTCGTAAAAACGCTTAAAATATGGTTTTCTAGACGTAAAATTACGCGCTGAACACGATGCAACAAGCTAAAATACTCTAACATAGTTTTTGAGATATTGATTGAGATATTGAGAATACGCCGGTACAAACTGTTTCGACCTAGGAATCTTTAACATCATCTTCGGAGAAGCTAGTTCGCCTGTAATTAAAAACCGATGTTTGTTCGCTTTCTCCTGGTAAAGCACGGCTGTTTCGGCGCATAGTTGGCCACATGTTCTAGTCTGATAATATTAATTTAATCAAGTTTCCACATCAACTTGATATGGGAATCCTATTATGCTTTACATGGACATTCAATTAGTAAAACCACGGTATTTCATTACGTGAAGTTAATGAAGTGACGTCAGCAGCGGTTAGGCCAGGTGATTATCAATCATCTTGCCGTGACGGTCCGGGTTCCACTAGTAAAGACCGATTGACCTCATGCTGGGACCTAAACGACGGCTTAAAACTCCCACACCCTTCTCAACAATCGAAAAAATTGACGAATAGACATCGCTTTGTTAGTTATTCCGTCTTTGGGATTAGCTATTTGTAGAGAAAAGTGATAGAAATTGAAGAAGAAGTGGAACACCACTCCTAAAAGACTTTTTGTTTTAAATACCTTTATTTATGGCGACCTTTCTAGCTTTACCAACTGTTATACAAAAAAGTTTCTAAATTTTTTATTAGCCACCCATCATTTTTAAAGGTCATTCCTTGCCATTCACACTCACTCGTCACCCCACTCCATAGTGCTTTTAGTAGTTTTAACAAATTATCTATTCAAGATAAGCCGGCTAAGTAACATTGCTCATAAACAGTTGCGTTAGAACAGCTGTCACAGTTGCCTAAATCTTACTTACATTCAAAGAAACTAAGAAACAAACAAAAATTCGTTGAAACTAAAATAGTAATCAATTCATTAAAAAAAAAACGAAATAAGCTAGTTTTGAGATAATTTTCAAAATCTTAGAAGATTGCAACTAGAGATCTTTCTTATGAAAAGTCTGTTTTTTCTAATAGAAATGCCAAACAGCCTCATTCATGGTAATTTTAATAAAGGAAGTTGGCAGTTCCAGTTTTTTTTAAATTAATTTGAAAACAATGTCATTAAACGTCAACACAAGAAATCGTCTAAAAAAATTTAGAGACGAAACACCAAAAAAGGAACAAATTCGGTTCCGATACCAGTTTTTAGAAATTTGGAAACAAATAGTTCGCAAGCAGGAAGTTAGAAAAAGGGCCCGTCAAAATGTAGACGCAATTTGTAATGCAGGTTTGCTAAACATTCTCAATTTTTAACAAGAAATTTACAAGAATACAAAATCAACATGAATGAGAAAGAAGCTCGGAAAGAACGCAATTAAATTAGTGTCTTGTGCATCGTTTTTGAGGAACGAGTTAAAAAAGTAACAATTTTGAAACTAAAGCTGAAGAAGAATTTATAAAATGCATCAACTTTGAGCTCATTTCATTAAATTACACAAAATTTATTGCCAATCATCATAATACCTACTTGTATCTTTTGCTAAATAACTTTTTTTGTATATACATCCTTTTTCTTCAAAGTTTTTGTAGCAAGAACCTCATTTTTGTCCAAAACATTGTACTTACTTTTGGTGTGTTACTATCAAAATTATTAGCACTGAATTCTGTCTTTAGACCTTAGGTAATGATTGATGTCTGTCCTCAGGTATTCAATGATAGCACTTTCAAAGAGCAAACAAACACAAGATTCATAAAAGTCAAAATTTTGACATCTCAATTTTTTAACAAAATTTCTAGAGACAAAAACAAAGATAAAACAAAATTTAGGGCTATGGAAACAAACTACCAATTTTTTCACCAAAATTTGGACTTGATAATTTACACCGTCGTCTGCGTTGATTGACAGTAAATAAAGTCTGGGCAATAGGACAAAATCCTGAACTTGTCAAAATCGTAAATTCCGGTAGATGACGCGCGCGTTATACTCCGAAGGAAACTGTAATTCGTAAAATTTGAAAATTTGCAGGAAATTAAATGTCACAATTGTTGACACGTTTAATAAAATATTGATCTGTCATACAACTAATACATTTTTTTAGCTTAAGAAGCGCAGTATCAATATCTTTCAGACGTAACATTATAATTTTTAAAATGCCAAGTATCCGAACTTGCTGTGTTCCAAACTGTGGGCAAGCGGAGAAAGAGGGTGTTATTTTACATCAATTTCCAAAAAGTAGAAATAAAAAAAAAAAACGAATGGCTTAAGAGAATATTTGGTACCAGCGGCAATATACCCCCATATTCCATGATTTGTGGAAAACACATTGAAATAACGAGCTATTATAAAAACAAAAAATTGTTACCAAATGCAGTTCCATCCTTGCTCTTGAATTATAAAAGAATTACTCGTTTTCAGGTAATCTCTACCACTTTCATTAATTCAGAACTTAAGCCGTTAGAAACGCCTGCACCGTGTCTCCAATCTCCAGAGTCATTTGACAAAAACTATACGATTTCAAATCCATTTCGATTTGATTTTGATCAACAAAGCGATTTAAAAGTAGGTGATACTCATGATTTTGATTTAAAAAATGTTTCAGATGCAATAAGTTCGGCAGAAAAATTTGTCTTACTAGATAAAATTCAAAATTTAGAAAAAAAGTTACAGGAAGCAAATGTAAGATTTCAAAAGTTGAATAAGCTGTATGAAAATAAACTTGAAAAACTAAAGAGAATACAAGAAAAAATTGACAATTACAGTAAAGGTCAACATTGTGTAGTGAAAATTGAGTCAGATGCAAAGGACTTAGAACCTTTATTTTAGAACTTTTTTATTTTTACTTACTTTACTTAATTTTTTAATTTGTTTCAGGATCGTGGTTTTCTCAAAACAGAAAAATGGTAGAGAATAAAATTAATCCTAGTGTTTTTTATTTGAAGTATTGAACTTATAATAAAGAGTTATTGTAATATGTTAATGCTCTTGTAAATTTGTAAAGATTAAAAATAACTATCTAACCCAAATGTAAATCTTAATTTTTGTAAATAAATAAAATTATATTTGCGTATAAAATGTTTTAATTTTTGATGTTTTTAGTCTAGTTCTTAGAAAAAAACACAAAAGTAAATTTTTGTATTCAAAAATTTATCAAGGTTTCAAACCAAAATGTACAATTCCATTAGACTACAGGCTCGTCGCTCCCCCAACGGCCATTTTTTGGCATTGCCCAGACTTTTATTACTGTCAATCAACGCAGACGACGATTTACACTTAAAGAAAAAACAGACTTTACAATGTTGTGAACAAAAATGGGTTTGTTACTAGAAAAATTTTAATAAAAAACGGTGCTTATACAAAAAAACGTTATTTTGCAAAAGATACAAGAAGGGTTTATGAAGATCGGAAATAATTTTGTGTAATTTATTGAAATGAGCTTAAAATTGATGCATTTTCTAAATTCTCCTTTGGCAAGAAAAGTTTAGTTTATTTACAAAATGTAGTTTAAAAAAGTTGTAGATTTCTTGGAGAAGAAATCTGGTTTTGTTCGTCATCTTTCGAGGTCAGGTCATTACTTTGGTGCATTACATGAACTAGCACAGCTTTGTCGGCGATGGATACGTTGTCGTTGCAATATAAGCGTTAAGCAGTAAACATATAGACTGCATTCTCTGTCCAATTTAAGTATAAAGCCAAGTAGGTTTAATTAAAAATGTCTGCCGCACTAATCGCCTCCATAATTCCGCTAATGTAACGAGCAGCGGCGGCGGGGGCCGCGCAATCAGATACAGTTTTGTGTAATTTAATTATATTAGAAAGTCGGACCGTTTGGAGTATTCGCAGGGCGGTCAGCTAATTATAAGAGTGGCGTGGTAAGTGGGGGGACCACGGGGTGTGGGCCAACAGCTGTTCCCGACTGGGGTTCCATATGTACGAGCCGTTCCAACCCGGTCTTGATTAGGCTTCTGCTTAATTAATAACCCCCCCTATTCCTACGCGTTCTCATTTCCTTCGTTATTCTCGCGTGTCGAGAGATTGGACTTTCATTTACATTTCACCCTACGTAGAAAAATAACGCGTAGATAATTCCGGCCGACGCCGGACCTGGAACCCTCCCTACGCACCCCAACACCGGAGAATTATATGCTTCGCTCGGAATGCTCGGAAATACGTATGTTTATGTACGAGAAACTAATCAAATCTAAATATGCGATAGCCAACTTCAATATCTAAACTTCAAAACACTCACTTGGAGTAGAGATTTTATACTGCGCTACAAAGAGTGAAAAAACTATCTACGTTTGAAACGAACTTAAAACCGATAGAAAACCTACAATCTAATCACAACATACCTATGGATTCCAGTCAAGATTAGGAAAAGAACAAATGCACGAACCTGAAACACAAAAGAAAAACATTAAATTGTTGTAAATTAATTGAAATCTATTTTAATAATTGACTTATGTCACATTAACGAACATAAAATCGTTAATGCAGAATAGTTTTTTTTGTAGCGTGTACACAAGGTCGTCACTTAAACTCTAGTGTTAACGTACCTAATTACGATTTATTGCTGACGAAAAATAAAGTAGAATGGTTTCCTGTAAACTACTCAAAAAAAACTGTTAAAACTCAAAAAAAAATAAGGAACGACAATATTGCTAACTGGTTATTAAAATACAATAGAGCCCCTCTATAACGAGAACTCAAGGGGCCAACGTATTTGCTCGTTAGAACCGATTTTCGGATAATAAAAGTTTTTAAACATGTACTATGCAAATTATTTTATTAAATACGAATATTAAAGAAGTTTAAAATAATATTTAAGAAAAAATCTGTAATTTTTGTTTGTTTTTTGTAATGAAGCATTTTTATCTTATCAATTGCACTTTCCAATTTTACAAGGCTATTTTAAAAGACATCGTGGTTAGGTGGAAGCACCCAATAACAAAAAATTTCATCTCTAGAGAATCCCCAATTTTTTCTGCAAATTGTTCTACTTTTTCTTTTAACTTGGCCACACTTATGGGCACATTGGATTCGCGACTCACTTTGAACCATTTAAGAACGGCTTTATCTAATTTACCATTTTTAGCAGTTTGTACTTCTTCACTTTTGACGAAAATTCACCAGTTGAACTCGTAATCTTTTAAAATTGTTGCTAATGTAGAATTGGCTAAATTTTTCTCTTTGCAGATTACAGCTTGTTTTTACCACTTTCAAACTCTGTTATTATTGATATTTTTTCTTTGATAGAAAACGTTTTTCTTTTCGAGGACGACATATTGATACAGAAATACGAAGTGTTCTCTGCTTGAAAAGTTATTCAAGACTGAGAAAGTGAGAAAAATAAGACCATTAGCGCGCAAAAACAACATTTCCAATAAAATTCTGGTACACAATACGTAATGGAGACTCGCAAAATTTTTATTTCTTCTAGAAACTCTCGTTATAACCGATCTGTTTCCGAAATTTCTCAAAATTTTACCGATCTTGGACAGAATAAAAGTTTTGTTATATTCACCTCAATTCCAGAAAAATACTCACAATAGAGGAAGAATTTTACATAGAGTAGTATACAAAACGGCAAGGGACTAGACGATTTACTCGTTATAGCCAATTTTGTACCACTGTAACACTAGAATTTTGCAAAAACTTTTTATTGCTATACAAATTCACGTAATTCCTAAAAATTTGTTAATTTGTTTACAGTTCCCAAATAATTTAAGAAATGCCTTCTAAAATAGCTTGTTGGCTGATTTAAAGATGTGGCACAAGTTGCGTGCAAATCAGGTCAATTTCGTGATGCCGAATGAAGAGAAAAATGGATAATCGGCTGTAATTTCACAGGCCACCTCATATTAAACCATCTCATAAATTCAATACCGTATAACACATGAACACACACAGAGTGTACCATGTAATATGAAGAAGTTGACCGTCTGCATGCGATCTTCGCAGTCTGTGCCACACACAGACTTCGTATTATTTCCAAGGTCCCTGCCGAAACCCGAAAATATTTATTTATACGAGGGCTGATTAGAAAACAATTATCCGACAAACCGATAATACGACTAAATAAAACAGTCGTTTAAACAAATGCTAATTTATGACTCTTTAACCACAAGCGGATTTAGAAAAAATGCTTGAATTATGCACCTATTACAAATTATATAAATTACAAAAGTTGTTCAATACAAAGGTAAGGATAAAATATCATTCGGAATTATTGTAAGAATGTAATTTCGTATGATTTGATGTCGATTCATAAAAGTAAAAAATCCTGTTAGCTCATAAATACGTAATTAACCTGACAAAAATAGCGATTGAAGCAATTTCCATAATAATAACGATGATAGTACCAACGTCATTACCATTACTTCAAATTGTTTAAATAAAATAGACGCAGTTTATTGACTAAGTGCGAATAAGTAATTCCATATTCGAGTAGAACATTTAAGACATGTAAGAATATTTTCATTAATCTTTAGGGACACAAAAGCTGCCAAAAACTCGCGATCGAAACTTCTAAGATTTTTTCAATATTTCAATATGAAAATATACTACTACAAAAAATTAAAGGAACAAAAAATATTTCCAATTTTTTTGGTGATTTTTGAAAGGCTGTAACTCATCGAAAAATGGTCGTACAGTTGGAGACAAAATACTTTGGTCGTAAAGCATCCTTTAGGACTGTTAACCTTATTTTTATCTACTGTCAATCATAGTTGACAAGTTGTACATATTTTTGATAGGAAAATATAATAGTTGTCATTAATTTGAAATTGTCATTCATTTTAACGTTAAAGCTTGAATTACATTACAGTGTCAAAAAAGTGACGATCAAAGTATTTTGTCTCCAACTGTATCTGGATTTAAAAAAAAAAACATTTTGTAGCTTTACGTTTCTAGTTTTGAAATCTTTTGGCAAATATTTATTTCTTTGCTACGGTTATCACGCAATTCTAAGAAATAGTGCAAGAAAAGAAAATTCTAAATTTTTATGGTTTTGTTTTTGGTCCACAGACGTGGAGATTTTTTTCTTAGTTAAGTCAATTCATAGGCCGGATAGTATGTTTGTTTACCTTTTTTCATATTCTTTTAACGTTAATTTGTCGCTGAGATATCTGACTTTAAATGAAAAAGGATCATTGATATCTCAGCAACCAATGACCACACAAAGAATATAAGGGAAGTGTCAAAAACTGGAATAAATGTCTTATAAGAACCTTTTATGATTTTTTTGGAAAATAATTTTTTTGTCACCTTTAACAATAATTTAAAGAAAAGAGAAAAAAGTAACTTTTTACTTTTTTATTCACTAATATTGATGGGGAACTAATTTTTTTACGTGTTTTTACAGCTTAAAGTCCTCGAACCGATTGATCAAAGTTTTGCAAAAGAACTAAAGAAACAATTGCACATATTTTGTTTCTGAATATTGCCTAATCTTCATCAAAATTAAAAAAAAAAAAAACATTTTTTTCGACTTGTTTACAATTTTGCATTAGTTATTTGCTAAAAATAAAAAAATTAAACAAAATTTGTTTTTTGATTATTTTTTGAAAATTTGTAAAAACATTTAACTTCAAGAAACAGTACCTACTGATTAATTTTTGGAAAAAAAAATCAAACGTTTTTTTGAATTTTTTTCGACTTTTTTTTTCAAATTAACTAATGCAGAATTGTAAAAGAAAGCTGAAAAAAATTTTTTTTTCTCGCGCTATTAGAATTACGTGATAACCGTAACACAGAAAAAATATTTGCCAAAAAATCTCAAAACTAGAAACTTAAAGCTTCAGAATGTTTTTTTTTTTTAATCTAGATACGACCATTTTTCGATGGTCTTTCAAAAATCACCAAAAAATTTAGGAAAATTTTCTTGGAGCAGTGTGCATGATCAAAATTTTCATACTAGAATGGTAAAAAGTAATTGATATTATACATATCAAACATTTCAGTCTTAAAATAAAAAACAACATTTTTATTTGTTAAGAGAGCTATGAGTAGATTCTTTAAAAGATCGTAAATTTCCGTCATCTGCTGGTCCTTGTAGCAGTTTGTATTATAAAGAACCAGTTTAAATGAATTAGCAGCTTCGAAATCCACCCATTTGGAGCACCTGTTTTAATTAACCAATCCGTTGACCTGCACACTTTGGTCATTCGGTAGACGAATTAAATGTTTGGTAAAAAATCGCGACACATAACTAACACCAGGCCGCACTTAAGCCCAATATTCCTGCAATCCATACACCAAATAAAATTCCAATTTGAACAAAACGTTGAGCGACCATGCCGGGCCAATTTATTTTGATTGCGTCCCCCGCCGTTTTGATTTCATTAAGGGTGTCATCGCACTATTGGCGGACTCGCCGCCATAAATGAAACATATAGAACCTGACATGTACACACATAACGTAACACGAGTCTCGTATATAAAACTAAATTAAATTTTGTATTTTCATACTACAGGACAATAGTCTGATTATACGCAAAACGAAGGCAGCTCTTGACGGTATTTGCTCGACGCTTAGCGCCGAGACTGGGGTATTTGCTAAATGCGTTAAGAGATTTTAAAAGCAGACTTGAGTAGATCGGTTAACTCTTCTTCCACTCGGGTTGTCGCGTGGCGAATTTTTCACACGATCCTCGAAATTCGACACTGAATAAAGTGTTGTGGCATTAGTTGCGCAATTGAAGCCGGAAAGTCGTACCGTGACAACTGCACACCGTGATATTAAAATATATTATTTAGTCATCCCACGCTTTTTGAACATTTTATCGGTTATAATCCGAGAGGATTTTGTCAAGCGAAAAATAATAGTGCACCTTGCTGGTCGGTTATAAACCACTCAGCGTAAAATCTCACAGATATTGTCTAACATTAAGTCATTAACCTCCACACTTTACGGAAATTAACCTCGGAATTTCAAGTGTTTAGAAAAATTGCAAAAAACAATAGATTTCTGGATAACTTGTTGCCTCTTTATGCTTATCGACGGTTCAAGATCCGCGTGAATTTCTACATGCATAATGTATTTAGCAGAGGAACCTACTATGCATCCAACGTGAATACATATTACATTTATCAAAACATTGTATTTCAGTTTAAATAGACTTCCTGTTTTTAGAAAGTTATGTTTTTTATTGCGTTTTTGGATTACTCAAGTGATTTAGAGAGAGTTTTCATTAGCCTTCCCTATACTTAAGTTTAACCGTTTTCGAAATATGTAGACCTTTTTAAAATTTAGATCTTTCCTTTGGTGTATTCAGAATTGGAGAAATAATTTACAACCCGCCAAAATGTAAGGTTACGTTAGGAAACATCAAATACCCTTAACTCAATTTTTCTAAATGAAACACCCCAATTTTTTTCTTCACTTCTTCACTTCTTCACAATGGAGGAGAATTTATTTCTGCTTGAAACTGTATAACATTCCCTATACCTATGTTTGATAGTTTTTAAGTTATAGTAACTTCCTTTGATATTGTGAGAAATTCATTAGCCATAGCTACTTTAGCATAGGTTGTCATAATAATAAAAAAAAAATAGAATATCAAAGTTATTCAAATTTAGATTAAAAAATTTAATTTGTATTTACGAAAAAATAACACAATTGTCAAAAAAACTTGGCGTTTTTTCAGTGAGAAATATTTCCATGTCAAACTACCATAGATAGTAATAAATTTCTTCCATTGTAAAAAAAGTTGAAATAACTTGGAAATCATTGAATTTAGGTATAGGGAAGTTGATATAGATCGACGCAGAATTAAATTCTCTTTCATTTTACAAAGAAGAAATTGGGCCTTCCATTTGAAAAAAAAACGGTTACGGGTAATTGAAGATTCCCAAACGTAACCTTAAATTTTGGAGGTTTGTTAATTTTTTTTCCAATTATAAATACACGAAAGAAAACATCTAACCTTTCGTCTTCATATGCCCAAATACGATTTGAAAATAATTAAAAATGGTAGAGTTATCGATTTTTGGAGAAGAAGATGCAAATTAAAAACAAATTAATTAAAGTCTAAATATTTCATATGGCTATAAGCAAAATTTTAGATAAATATCACTGTTAGAATCCCAATACTTCTAATGTGGGGTTTAGCCAGCACAGCCGTTATTATACTGTATACTACGTATTTGTTGTTTTTTTATAAAAATTTTAAATCGAAAATCAAAAATAAATACATAGTAACTTATTATGTCCGTTTTAATTCCTTTTCATACAACCCAAATACTGTCCACTGCGATTTCATAATAACAGAAGAATAAACAAACATCACATCTCTGTAGTCTTAGTCAAGTATCCAAATATTCATTAATAAGTCAACTTTGCTCATATTCATGATATAAAAGTTTCACACTAATGAACGATTAAAACAAACATTAGCAACGCGTTAAAATTGTAGGAATTTAAAGACAAAAACTAGTTTCTAATATTTTGTGAATGAAACTTCACACGAATTTTGACTTTGATAATAGATTATGAAATTTTGATAGATTTATCGATAAGTTAAACAAAAAAATACATATGGCCTGAAAAAGTTTGCTTTTGTATCCAGGAGAACGGTTGATCAATATTTTAGAAAATTCATAGTTTAGATTTTTATTTGTAAAAAAATCGAAACAAATATATTTATGTATAAATTTTTATCAGCTTTTAATATCATATTAGATTACAAAAAAATACAAAATACTAGAAAAAAGTTTAAAAGTGAACCCTATTTTTCTTTCATGTTTATAAGTACTTTGTCTCACTAAACTCCAAATGTAGTCCCCCATCATATTGGTCCTGATAACGGTGTTCGAAGTCTATGATGTCTTAATGAAAATGTTCTTCTTGTTCTTCCAATTTATCTAAATGAGCATAGTCCATAGTTTTAAAGTCTTCTAACATTTTATCAACTAGCTCTCGGTAATTTGCAATTTTGTTATTCCCTAAAAACCCCAAAAACTACTCCTTTAAAACTGTTCCAACTTTTTTGTTGAGCACTGGTAAGTAATTTTGGAAATTCTTCACTGACAAAAAGTTTTTTTTATTTGTGGATCAACAAAAATTCCAGCTTTACCTTGGTTTCTGACAACTTTGGAAAAAAGTTTTTTAAAAATGTAAAAGGTTCAGATCTTTCATCTAGCTTTTTTACGAATCGTTTCATAAGGCCTAACTTGATGTGCAAAGGCAGCATTAATACATTTTCAGGTTCAGCAATAGGTTCACCTTTAACGTTTAGTTTCCCAATACAAAATTCAGTTCTTAGTGGCCATGATTGCTGAATATAGTGTTGAGCATCTGCTCTACTATCCCACAAACAGAGATAACAGGATATTTTGTGTATCCACCCTGTAGTCCCATACCTCTTTAAATATGATAACCCAAGAAATAGGGTTTATTATCATAACTACAACAAAAGCAAACTTTTTAAGGAAAGCGTAGTGAATGGAAAAATCATAAAATAAATTTTAGGGCAAATACATTTTTTTTCAATGTAGAGTTGTGTCTCTATCAAAAAATTGGTCATTGATGTGGTTAAAATCTTTCCGCTAATTAATTTGTGTTGTCTCCCAGGATCTATAAGATAAGAAAATATCTGATTTAAACTTTTAAGTTTGTAAGTGGCCGTGTGGGAGGTCCAACGGTGTTTGGTTACGAGTGTCCTTGCTTCAAGGTGGTGTCGCTTGGTCCTCTGATGAAATAAAGGACTCCCCGAGCAAAGTTCCGCCACAAAATGAAAACAAAATGTTGCAATTATCTGTTTATAATAGGCGGAGTTTGCGGCTGAGTTAATGGTACAGACGGAGAGTTCATCACGTTATATATTTACGTCACGGCAACGATATTATGTGCAGCAATTAAACGTTTCAGATTCAAGTGGGAACACAAGGCTTGACCATTCATCCATGTCGCGGGTATACACCACGTCCTGGAATATCTCCCGATTTCATCCGCCGACAAAGACGAAAGCGGCCGAACGTGAACCGCAAAATCACAATCACGAAACGAGTTTCTTATTACATTAACCAGCAATTAACTTTACATGTTTTGTTAATAATACCTCAGGAAAATATGCGATGATAGCGGAGCGAAAGAACTCTAGGCTCTTACACGGGCCCACAAACAAAACGAGAGTTAATTCAAATGTTAACACGAATTAAAGCGAATGACTAGTGCATTTCTGTTCTTTGTGCTTTCTTTAAACATGGGAAAATTGCAATACAACAATTAGTTTCATCATTTCGAGGGTAGCAGTACACAATCATTAACAACCTATAATCAAGTATTACTTTTGTGTATCTTATTAAGTTACCCTCCCTGACAAAAAATAAGAACATCGTTAGCTCCAAAACTTCACCTGTGCTCCAGGCCCGTAACTAGAAACAATTTTTAAGTAGGGAGCCCAAAATTTTTAGTGGGGCATAGTTCTGCAGTTTTGTATAGTACATGTTTATAACTAATTTACTGAAAAGTTCCAAAATAAAAATAGTAAATATTATGAATCTTCTATTTTCGTTTAGCGGTTTATGAATTTCAAAACAAACTTAAAAATTAAAATGGGTACATTTTTAGATTGAACCAAAAGTAACGCAAAAAATTTATAGCACTGTTAGTGGTCGTTTTTCAAAAAAATCCTCGAATAGGTCAACTGTATTTTTTTAAACGCTATATTTTAACATTATAGTGATATTTATGTA
>NW_025401068.1:15283148-15351521 GCF_015345945.1 Tribolium madens
AAAACACTAAAAAACAAAAAACACAAAAAAAGAAAAACACTCACCCCTTATAAAATAAAGCAAGAACAAGAAGATAAAGCTTTTTGAATAAAACTTTCTACAACATTTTTAGGTCTTTTTGTTTTATTTTTTCTTTTTTTGCATTTTTTTACTTTATTTTTCTGAATTTTTTTATGCTTACCCGAAAGATATCGACGGGTATTGTCTAAAACAGTAATAAAAAATGTCAGTTGTCATAAAATAAAAATAAAAATGACGTTATTACTTAAAAATGTTACTATAGTGTTAAAATGTAGTAAAAAAATAAAATAGAACTGTTCGAAGTTTTTTTTGGAAAATGACTCATAACAAAGATATGAATTTTGTTCCTTACGTTTACGTTTCAATTTTATGCGTTATTATGTATTTCTAAAGAAAGTTGTTAAAAAAGACACAGTTTTAAAGTAGGACTCAGCCCTACTTGGCCCCCCTCTGAACCTTTTGAGCATACTCCTAAAAAGTAGCCACATATTACCATTTTGTGGCTTTTAAAAACATTTTGCGTGTTTAAAAACTATCTGGATTTCTTTAACAACATATTTTTGTCATAATTTCGCTCCCATCAGTGGTAACTCAAAAAACGAATATTTTTAACTGGTATAAGCGTAAAACTTAGGACCACATAGAAGCGTGTCTCATTATTTTTGATGATGGTAAACTTGTAAAATTTTGTTGTAAATTACTTGCAATTAGCGCCATACGAAAGTGTATTTCCTGGTCTAAAAAGTTGGATGGTTCGTGGCGGCGTTAAATTACATATAGCTCGATCTAATTAGCTCGACAGTAGCAAAGCATGAAATTGTATTTGTCTCAATTTAGAAAAAAAAAGTCTTATTAGTCTCACCGCAGGAGAGGTACAAGAAGTGAAATAATTTCCGTGTTTGAAGAAAAACATGCGGTCAACAAACAACAGAGAAAATCCTCGATATGGGAAAATCGTGTCCAATGATTTCCGTTGTTTTTCCAGGAATGCTCGCATGATCAGTCATTACGGAATCACGCAATTTGGCGATGTTACGCGTCGATTCAATGCATCAGTAAATTTACATGGAATATGGCGAACGAATGAAATTTAATTTCTTTTATTAAGCGGACCGTGTGCAATATTGTGCCAGTGCGAAAAGGGTCCGAATTTTTCCCAACTGAATTAAATTCTAGACCCCTTACCTATGTCCGGCTCAATTTCCAATTTCTTTTTCGTTCTAACGTCTGCTGTTCTTGGCCGAGGCGCATAAACAGTACAGAAAGCTATCCATCTCCGGCGTCCCTCTTTTCCAATATTGCGGGATACGCGACTGCGGGGAGAGACGAAATTGCAATATACTGGCCTATATTATGCGTTGCCCATATCGAAGTTTGCCGGTCTTGATGAAAAAATAATATTCCACTTTATTCAATATCGATTGTATGAAAACATCACTCGATAATGCTCGCACAGTTTTCAATACTCTGCCATCTTCATAACTTGAAAATGATCCACTGTCAAAGCACAATTTCCAAGTAGTAACATTTTTTTTAATTTAAGCCTTTCTTTAAGAAATTTTTAAATGTTTTTTTGCAAGTCTAGAAATTTTTTTAATCCAGTACATCTGACACTTTCTTAGTCTCCCCAACTGTCTTTTGTAGCACCATCTTTTGAAACGTCTCAAACGAAATTTTTTTTTTAATTTAAGCATTTCTTTAAGAAATTTTTAAATGTTTTTTTGCAAGTCTAGAATTTTTTTAATCCGGGACATCTGACACTTTTTTAGTTTCCCCAACTGTCTTTTGTTGCACGATGTTTAGAAACGCATTTTTACTACTAAATTTAAACATTTCCTTAAGAATTTTTCTTCTTTTGAAAATCAAAAAGTCAGTACATTTCAAATTCTCAAACAAAAACCATTTTGTTGTGTTTTTTGCTAGCTTAGAATGAATTACAGGAACAGTAAAAATTTCAAAAAAATTGGTCACCGATTAATGAAGTTAGAATATTTTTTTTTAGTTGAGGTACTAAGCTAGCTCCAAAATTTACAGATAAGGGTTAAAAACTGCTTGTTCAAAGCTAATTTTTGAAAACAAACACTTTTTATCACTTTTTTAAACTACGAACAACATGGTGCTTATTGATGATTTTTTTGGGTTAAAATAGAAAAAAAAGAGGCTGAAGAATTTTTTATAATTATTTTAATAATTCGTTGAGATAAACTTGCTAAAATTTACACAAATTATATTTTTTGATGCTAAATCTCAAATATAGTTTTAGAAAAACAATTTTGAAAATTTGAATTCTTGATCATTTTTTAAAAGTTTTTTTTGTCATACGCCCATGAGATTATTTTTCTATTTTTGAAAAAGCTCTCAAAATCTCTAAACTTTTTAARAATTATTAATTATTATTAAATTTTTTAATCCAGTAGATCTGACACTTTCTTAGTCTCCCCAACTGTCTTTTGTATCACTATGTTTTGAAACGTCTCGAATGAAATTTTTTTAAATTAAATTTTTAAATGTTTTTTTTGCAAGTCTAAAAATTTTTTAATCCAGTACATCTGACACTTTCTTAGTCTCCCCAACTGACTTTTGTAGCACGATGTTTTAAAACGTCTCGAATGACATTCTTAATTTTAATTTAAGCATTTGTTTAAGAAATTTTAAAATGTTTTTTTGCAAGTTTAGAATTTTTTAAATCCCGGACATCTGACACTTTCTTAGTTTCCCCAACTGTCTTTTGTTGCACGATGTTTTGAAACGCATTTTTACTACTAAATTTAAACATTTTCTTAAGAATTTTTCTTCTTTTGAAAATCAAAGTCAGTACATTTAACACTTTTTTTTTACTTCAAGCCAAAGTAATCCGAAGTAACCCGAAGTGGCCTAAAGTGACCTGAACCGACCTGAAGCTACTCGAAGTGACCCAAACATTATTTTTTTACAATCTAAAAGACATCAATTCGACATTGACAGTAACATTATTGTCATTGTTGAAAGTCTTTTTGGTATAATTTGCAAGTATTTTTCGTTTATTGGTTGATTTCTTGCTTTTGTTCTGCGTCTTATTGGTTTATTTTAATAATTCCTTACGATTAAGTAACTTCCATGAAATCAGGCATAAATGCATGTGTGTTAGTATACAAAATTGAAATAATAAAGGGTCACCGATAAAAATTAGCCCCCTATTATCCATTATTTATTCTACAAAAAATGGAACCAATCTAAAAAAAAAACATTCAAATGCTGTTTTAGTACTTTACATATTGTGTCTGCTATGACACAAACAACACTCTGTAAATAAAATTGTGATGATTTGAGATATTTGAGGTAAATATGACCGTTGTTTAACAAGCCTATTATTTAATAAAGTAATTAACAGTACAAACTGAAATCGACTCATTATTATGACTCTCAGATAAGCAACTTTCTGGTTTTCATAAGGTCAGAATAAAAGCTTCTTAACGTTTATAGTATGTTTTTCAAGGATGTAAGATGTAACTTTAGACGTCTTGAATTTCAACTTTTTCTTTTTTTCTTAACTGGAAGAATGCATAAGATCTATAGTTTTAAACTCTTAAAAAAACTCAATGTAAGAAATTATTTATCCACGCTTCTTATGTCTATGATGATTCCTATTTATGAAATACCGATTTTGCATCTGTTTTCTTCTCAACAAACCCACTGTTTTTTAGAAAATCGGTTTTATACTGATGTACACTAAAAATTCCGAGTTTTAGATACAACATCCAAAAACATTGGTTGGAAAACATAATGATATAATTTCCAATCTATTACATTAAATTTTAAATACCTTTGCAAAGAATCGTACAAAGCAACACTTTCATCAACAAACAACTTCTAACTCGTAGATATCACATTTATTAAATATTTAAATCGATTTTTGTTGATACATCACCGCCAACAATTACAAACAAATTCGGTTCAAAACAGCTGTGAAAAAGATGAACAGGTGGTCGGAATTGGAGACAAACGAAACGAGAGAAGAGAAACGCAGCATCATGACGGGATAGACGATGCGGAGGCAAGACAACGACCAAGCCAAGATTAACACGTTATACAAGTCAGCTCCAAAACAAAAACCTTCATAAGTGAAATATTGTCACGCATTTCTTGATGGCTTTATAAAATAAATAAAAAATATTATGTTTGCAGAAAAACTTGGCCAATATAATGTCTGATTGATTGGACTTGTTCATACCATATATTTTCGCTGATTGTTTATCACTTCGTTCACATATTTTGACGTCGCGGATAAGGTTATGTCGCTGACAGGAATTAATGACTTAAAGTGCTGTAGTTGCTTGAAATTTGGAACACTTGAGCCCCAACATCCACTAATTTATCAAAAGAAATTATTTGCATTAATTGAATAACATTTAAATAAAGTGCAAATTCTTGTTCAAGCTCAAGTCTTTAGTAAATCATACAAAAATTGACTGTTCTTATTTACAATAAAACTAATATATTTCTAAGCCAGGCGCAACCACAGTCATTAATATTTCCTTCTCCACGAATAGCATTTCCACTCCATCAAAAATAATTATAGATTAAAGAGCGCATAAACCGACTATTTCCAACTTGCACTCTCTTTACATAAGTTTTCAACATTCAAAAACGATATCTCACTTACTTTGAAAACTTAGACTGCTAAATGATTCAAAAGCGGCACATTAATAGAACAAATATGAACACTTTAAAGGAAAACATCTAAATTACCTATGGTGTGTCATTAACAAACAGGTGTGTTTGATGAGCAATTACCAACATAATATTAATAAAGCGTTTTAGCTATTCTTATTAAAAGAAAATAATCGCCTGAAGACATACAAAAACTTTAATAAATACAACCGGATTTATTATTGTTGTAAGCGTTAATTAGTCCACTGGTCTAGAATTACTTCTAGTTATGCGGTAATCAAAAACCAAAAAAATTTAATTATATAAGGAGTCATTTTTAAGATATTCTTTGTTACCTATCATTAAATTGGAGAAAGTGAAATTACCACGTAACAACCTTAAGTAATATTTGAATTCAAAAATACGTCTTGCTAACAGTTCATGATACCCCAATTAAATACTTGAGATAATGTACCAGAATTTTATTTTACAACTCGAGTACTCAAACAAAAACCATCTGTTACTATTGAAAATACCAAAATCATTTATTAATTTGTTTGGCAATATATGTATATCCATAACTGGTTTTAACTTCGAATAAAAAATCGACAATAACTTTCTTCATTCTTCAACTATGTTCTACGAAAAAGTTGCAAAGGTTGTTGTCATCAAAAAGCCATCCCAAAACTTGCGTAAGTTCAAATGTTGAAACCACTTGTTTATTCCAGTGTGAATGTGGAAAGATAATATCATGCATCTGTAATTCTTAAAAATAAAAAACCTTTTATAAAGACACTGAAACCGAAGTTGTTTCGTACATACAAGGTGAAAAAAAAAAAATGAAACCAAGCGTTTACTGCTGAAATTACAGTGGAACCTCAATAAAAAAACTCTACATCTCGAAATTTCGATAAGTAAAAAAAAATTTTTGGCAATAGGTGCTTTGACCGTAATTCTTCTGTATTTACTTAAAAAAATATTGATGTACATATTATAAAGTAGGTACTACAAAAACTAATCGTTTTTCAAGAATAAATTTTTACTTTCCTTATCCTGTGTGTGTGTATTATTCTTAAACAGTAAAATTTGATAAAATAAAAATAATAATTGGTAGCGAACTAAAAAAAAATTGCACCCCAGACACTAAATTATTGTCTAAAGATGTTTTCCAAATAAGTAGGATAAGGAAAGTCGTATGATGTTCACACCAGATTTTTTTGTAAAAATTTTGTAAGATTTATATTTTTTTCTCAAATAACCCACTAATAGCTCAAAACCTAAACGTAAGATGTGCAACCATTGGCAAAACAAGCTATACATTTTCTTGATTTACAGTGTACATTGATGGTTAGAAAAATCAAATATTTTTATTGCAAAACACCTCATTGTGGTATTTCATCTGTCAGATCTGATACGTCCACACAATAGGGAATTATCCCCAATTATAAGCGAATAGAGATACGTTCGACGATAAAATAGATATCACAGCGTGTGGGAAGATGAATTGGTATGAAAATAAGACATCGCGATCCCTCCGGATAACACGAGCTTACTTTCCTTGTGGGCAGAGTACGATATTGTCTTGAATTATCATACAATTAAGTGTGGATATCTTCAAAAAAATTAAATATCTTGGCCACCACATCATGAAAAAAATTAATAAAATAGATATAAAGTCGTCATGAAAGTCGCTGGTTGCGTGGAGAATAAGTCATTCTTCCTCAGGCAATCAATAATTCTCAGTATATTTATTGGTCATGTCTCTGCTGCATTCCTTACAAATTCAACTATAAAGTGTCGTATTCATTTTTCTCAAGCAAGGTCAACTGGAACGGCCTCCAGCACTGGGCCCAAACCTGATATTTAAGTCAGCTTATTATCCATAATTTGGGTAGTCTGGATTGGTTTTAGTCGTTTTTCTAGAATTTTTCAGCCCAATTTGCCACGTAATATACATCCATAATTACTGCCCTCATGCGTTAGAAAGAGAAAGTCGGAAAACAAAGGCTTTGTCACGCAGTGCTTCTTCCATAAACGAGTTAATGTGTAAAAATTGCATGCATTTATGCATGGAATTATTAATCGTTGCTTGTTCGCGTTTATAAACATGAAATTTGGTGAGAAGAACTTAATGACAAACTATCATCTCGCACAATACTAACTTACCCAACAATCGTTTTCCAATCTATTTTGATTTAACTAGAACACACTGTATAGTCCAGAACAGAGCAGGAGTGCTCCTTCATTCCAACATTGTGGATACAAGTAGTTGTTCTGCATAAATACCTAAAACTATTCGCTGGACATTACAATATATTGTCGAGTTCCGTATTTGCGATGTTCTCTAGACATAATTCAGAAGCACAATGTACAACAGCACAATCTATGAATCATTTTGAATTACTTAAACTGTACTATCTCTCCCATCAAGCATGACCCATGTAGACCACCAAACGCGTCTTTATGAAATCAAACATTTCTAAATAGCGAATCTCCCCTTCAAAAAAAAATAAAATAAACCCCTATATCTAGAAGCTAAATGGATCCACTAATGGCAATTTGTTCGACCTGGACTGTCGATTCAAGATCCTAGTGATAACAGACAATAATTTGGTGGTGGTCTTTGAGCACCGATCGTTTAAATTGATCCTCGTGAATTTATACCCAAACGCAAATGGAGCTGAAGAGCAAAGTTTTGTACGTTATCGTCGTTTTCTATCAGGGTGAATCTCGAGACTGGCACAATAAGTGATACAAACAGACACACAAATTCGATATCTGTCCTATTAGCGACACTTGAGCTTTTAAACGCATCATCAATCGGCAAGTTGTCACAGCAGCGCTAGTTTGTAGTCTCGTTACCGGCCTTTACTACCCCTTACATGGAGATACGTGCAGTAGTAATTGGGCGAGATTTGCTCGGACGCTGGCCTGATAATATAGGTGGCCTAGGATTTCTTGTGGATAACGTGTTCTACAAGACTTTAATCGAAATTGTTCACATTCCGGAATGTCTAAGCCAAACCATCCTACCGCCTATATTGGCCGTTCTCCCGACCGATCCTATTTGTTTTTAATGTGTGAATATTGCCCTCACATCCATTCCAAATACTTCCTCACAACTTTATTAATCGCCCAGAGCAATCGACAAAAACTACAAGTTACGTTTCAAAGATCTCACTGCTGAAACAGCATGCAAACTCTAAAAAATTCCCTCGAATTGCTACTTACTACTTGTTGAGACATTACATTAAAGAAGCAATAACAAAACATCAAATTTTATGCGACTCTACAAGAGGTATAGTTACGAAGACAATTTACAAAAAAACTCAAAATATATATTAAAAAAATTCATACTAAATACAAATGCACTACAGCCAGATATATACTCTATTTCAATTGATAGTAGAATTTGATAAACAGGGTTTTTAGCGGTTTTACCAAAGTTGTGTTGACTCTCGTAGGCATGATTTTCTACCTTATTTTTTAAAGATGGCAGTAGTGTTTTTTCTGTCACATTGAAATTAAAGGTTATGCACGATGGTGTGGGTTTTAATAAAATTTTAGGGCATAATCACGTGTTTTATTCAGAACATTCAAGTAATAAAATACATTTTAAGCCGAAGCTTGTTTATGGATGAAACATCAGTGAATAACTCCGATTTCCTCCTGTAAAAAAGCGTCCAAGAATTTTGTTCAAAACGTTGATCGAACCTCTGATATGAAAGATTTGTAAGAAGAAAAGCATATTCTTGCTAGAATCTGTTAAACATGTCCATGTGTTTGTGGCAGTTATCAATTTACAAATAAAACTTTTGTTCTTCTTGATAAATCAAAGATCGTTATTGATAATAACAATTATTTTAGCCATAATTTTAATTAACAAAATTGTTATGAAATATACCTTGCACCTTGTACAAGGGTAATGTGCCTTACAACTTATTGTTCCCAACTGAAAAGCAGTTGACTAAAAATCGGAAAACCTTCCAAACATTCCGTCGATATTTGACTTATACTGGATAGCAAGATTGTTTTATTACCTTTTAGTAAATTTCAAAGGTTTGTTAAAGACTAATAGTTAACAATCACAAATTTAGTTTTGTGCTTCAATGATAGGAGTTTGTGATGCAACGTGTTTCGGTGTTATTATGTTGGAGGATTAGCATAATTTTTTATTGTGACAATAGTTCTGCAGGTCATCAAATCATTTAAAAGAAATTTTTGCTCCTATGAATAAGGTCACAATTTTTTTTAGGAGGAAACAAACCCAACTTGATCATTTCTTTCGTTTTGAGCAAGAACGAATCTTGTTGGATAAAATTTCCACATTCTACTGACGTTGCCTGCAGATGCTTCTATCTGAGTTAATTATGTCTGATACATTTGTAATTACCTTTTATGAGTAAATTTAAAATAAAAGTATTTTTCTTATACCTTTAAGTTATTTAACCAAAATTGGAGCTCAATAAAACTCGTTCAAATACTACTCAAACACTCATGTTTTGGGTTGTTTTAAATATCCAAATCAAACTGGATGTATTGTATTTAAATAAATAAACTCAAGATTTACTAATTAAAACACCAGCTGTTCGTAGATTGTAAATAAATGTCAAAATGCAGTCAAAAGTGATCAGTGTATACGTACGTGAATAAAACTAACAGTCGTGTTCTTATTTTTCGTTTTCTTTGTAACAACCACATTGAATTATCTATTATCGTTTTCAATGTCAAAATGAAAGTATGTTGGCATCACTTCAATTTCTTAATTTGGCAATTTACCTTGACGTGGAAACATTTTCAACAAATAAAAAAATATGGATTTGGAAAAGCCTGTTTTTTATCCACTGAAATATAGTATAGGTACTATTTCCTCAAAAAAATACTTTTTGAAAGTTATCAACAACAAACATTTATTCTTCATTTGACCCAAACCTTTAACTTAGTATTTTTTAAATATTTCAAAATTTTAATCTCTAAATACATAATATGTAAACTTTCTACACACCACAGCATTGATTATGTTGTTTATCATATAAATCAATCATCAGCATGCCTCCCATCAGCTTGTTCCTCGGTGAGAAAGCTTGACCTTTCTATGAGAAACCAAATCGTTGCTTTCTTTTGATAAAAAAAAATAAATGTCTCTCATTTTGATTATGATTTTGCTAAAGGTAATAGGTATAAAGAAATTAACAGAAAATTTATTATTCCACTTATCTAATAACAAAAATAACAAATAATTTGTTATCACACGACGTGTTTTGTTTTATAGTAGGTAGGTAGGTTTTCTTCTAGATAACCCTAATTGATAATTTTTATGCTAGAGATGCAAAAAAGTTCTACTAATGCTGTAACTTCTAATTTTGTGGTTGTTTATCGATTTGTGTACCCTTCCTGGCCCAAGTTTGAGAGAAAAATGTAAATATAAGGCTTTCTTCTGATGAAATTAGCGCTGCAGTAAGTGTTCAATTAATCATTGATCAAAATTAATAGGACAGTCTGATGGGCGAAATCTGGCAAGCAATTATGTCTTTAACTTTCTACACCCTTCTCACCGCTGACGCTGCACATCGCTCATCAGTGTCGAATAGTTAAAATTAATAATTGAACAATATCTGTTGCTTGGCATATTGTGTTTGAGCGTTGATTGCTTCTTTATTCCCGTCATGTTTACAGCGCCTACATCCATAATAATTGCATGCCTTCATTAACGATACAGAAAGGCATTTTTGGAGCATACACATTTCCGCAACCGGATTTAACTAAATGCGGGGTTGGGAGATGAAGGAATCCGCTAACGAAGCCGACGAGGGGGAGCCCTCTCAGACCCCTCATGGTATCTTGCGTTGTTAATAAGCGAGATACTAATTATGCGGTCCAGCCTGCGATTGATCGAATCCTAGCATAACACCATTTTTAACCCCTCGGAGGTGAGGAAACGTTGAAATTTTATCTGGGATGGGGTTGAAATGCGTTTAATGGAATAAACTGGATTCAGGAAATTACCAGACGCGATTTTTAAATCGGAGCGCACAAAGTTGGGAGAAAACAAGCCATTCGGGATAATTGGAGGGCACGTACTAATTAGACAATACTTTTAAAAATAAGTTTTGACATAATGAAACCCAACATAATTCCAGGGATGACATAATAAAATGCTCGTTCATCAAAAGTTCTAATTAAACCTGTATCTAATTATCCTGTTGCTAATTAAATATCTAACCGCAACGAGATTCGCTGAATAAAGTCAAAGCATCCTTATGAAACTAAAGTACAAGGCAGCAATTCTGACTTTGTGTTTATCCAACTTTCTGACAGCTCAAGCCCAATAAATGTTATAATGAGGCGCTTTATGTATATTTACGGGCTCCGTAAACGAGGCCGATACTCCATTTATAATCTATTACGCAGGCTCATAATTAGTTTCTCGTTTTAATTAATAATTAAGGAGAGGCTGCTTCATAAACTGTCTTCCATCCTCCATACGAGATGATTTATTTTATCAATTTCGTACTCATACTATCCCCACATTCCCGATTAAATTCTTCTCTTATTATCCATCGACTACTATCGCAAACATCCCAATACCTTTACATAAATCATCGATCACTAACCCTATCCCTACCATGCACATGCCTATTTACCCGACTTTAATTAAAAATCATCCCACACCCATAAATTCTTCAACTTGAGGCATTCTTTACATCCCATTTTCCAAAGGCACATAATTAAAATTATTTTTGCATAAATAATATTCCTAAAGTCTGTTTTACACACAACTGCCATAATTTAACGATTTCTACTATTTCTCAAAAATTCTAAAAAGATACGGAAGATTTGTGTCAACATAGCAACCAGCACTTTCTAAACATAATTTAGAAAACCTCTTCTTTATTGCAAAAATCCATCGCTTCAACAAGAACCCTTTTTCTATTTTATTTCTAAGAATTTAAAAACGTATGTGCAAACACACTAACTCAAACTAATAAAAAATTTTAAATGGTAAAATTAAAATATATATATATATATATATATAAGACATTGATAGATACTAATCTAGTCCACCGTTTAAAATTATTTTCAACTATACCTACAGCGTGTCTCAAAAATAAGTTACAATACAAACTTGTGTTTTTTAACACTATGTTTCTTAGCGTTTTGGATGTAGATTTTTATGACAATGTTTTTTAACATTTTTTTTAAAACTTTTAGTTGTCAATTTTGCTTAGTTTTTAAGACGTTTTTTTGACGAAAACATGCACTTTATAAAAATTTATTACACAAAAACTAAGACATCTAGAAATATTTTTTTTACTACCACAAAGATGAAGGTACAAGCTATAAGGTTGGAACATTTTTTTAGTGTGTTGCATTTGCAAAGATAAAAAAAATGAAGGCGTTCGTTAAAAGTTCAATAACTTAAAAAAATTTAAATGGAACACCCTATTTATTGTTTTTGCATTTAAAAGAATTATTAAATTGTCTTTCTTAAATTATTTACTTTTAGGTGTTTATAATCAATAACTAAAAAGATATTTAACGTTAAACATTAAAAAAAAAAAATTACTATTGTTTCAGTAGCCAAAAAGTGCACAGTTGCACAAGAGATGGAAGAAATATCACTTAATAATCACATTTGTGTTAAACTGAATCCATTATTCTTTATTTTTACAATAAAATAAAGAGAATTTCAGTATTTATAACGACTTTTACAATCTCTGGATAAATCAACGGATAAGTAATCCATGGTGGAAATACTATAGTTGCCATAATATCAACAATGCTCAGATATTGATAGGCATTGTTGCTACAATTAATATTAAATGTTAAATATCTTTTCATTTATCAATTCTATACATTAAAAGTTTATTTTTTTAGATAGACAATTTATCAATCTATTAGATACAAAAATAAAAAAGGTATTCCATTTAATTTTTTTAAGTTCTTCTTTGTAGAAGTAAGAAAAAAATTGTGCATGTTTTCGTCAAAAAAACCGTCTTATTTCTAAAATTAAGCAAAATCGACTAATAAACATTCAGCGTAAAAACATTGTTTTAAAAGGCTACATCCAAAAATGCCAAGAAACATACGGCGTTTCATTAAAAAAACACAAAATTGTAGCGTAACTTATTTTTAGGACATGCTGTATGATTGAAAATAATTTTAGGTGATGAACTAGATTAGTGTCAATCAATGTCCTATACATTTTTTTTTTTAATTTAACCATTTAAAGGTCTAACTAATGGACTTTTTCAACTCGCTGGGATACCCTGTATATAACTCCCTAAAGATAATCCTTTTGCAATTAGTTTATGTTGCATCAACAAGCAAAAACATTAAGGTTACCCCTTTTGTTACAAAAATAGCAACGGAAACTCAACTAAAACCAGAATTCTAAGTATAGCTTTCAACCAATTACTCCATTCGGTGGTTTAAAAAGTATGAAGTATTTTAAAATGTAAAATTGTATCTTAAATGTTTGAGTCAAGTCACAAATTAGCAGCCAGTAAAGTCTATATATAAGTCTTATAGCTCATTACGCGAGATGAAAAATAAATAACAGATATATAAAAAAGTCTAACCAATATAGAAGTTACGACATGTTAGATATTCTATTTTCGACGCCATAAATTAGGTTATATAAATAAATTGAGGACCTAAATAATCACATTAATAAAATTCAGTGTCTTCATGTACTATAATGGGAAACCATAATTCAGTTTAAACACGTGTTGCTGTTTTCTTATGTCATTTATTTCATTTACCAGTGGAATCGGCATTTGTGTTAATTAATTATTAATCTTGATTGTCACTAATTACTTCAATACTTTACATATACGACTACACCCACAATTTAAATAAAATTGCCATAGAGAATGTCTTGCAAATTACTGTGGTTACTAAGCAAAATGATGAACGATGTGCATGAATTAATTTATTATTCCCACTTACACAAAAGTACATAATAACTTCCCTAATTAGTTCCTCGTTTACATTTTTTAGTAATCTATTGTTAGCCTCTTTTGCATAAATTGGGAGTATATTTTACTGAAAAAGATAACAATACCTTGTTGCAATGGTAAGTAGTAGGTTTTTTTTTCTTATTTTGTGTTACACTTGTCAAGGACGGCGTTCTTTAATTAAAGTCTGAGTTTGGAGCGAAATTAAGAAATACCTGTACAAGCTTATTTTACTACGTTTTCATACAGAACGACTGCAATTTAGACAGTAATAAAATTTATTTATGAAGTTATTTTGTTAAAAGTATACTTTACTATGTCTTAGAGTACTTGATGGTGGCAATTGCCTCAAAATGATAGATGCTGTAGCACAAGGAACTCTAATTAAATCTCAACTGTTGTTCTCTCTCTCGTTTTAATTAGCCCTACTTGAATATACCGCAGAACTTTAAGTATTAATGTCTGGCAATATATGGTTATATAATACCCAATATTGTAGAGGAAATGCTTTATAACTAGCTATTTATATAGCTGCCTCAAGAAATTTCCGGAACCAAACCTAACAAAATTGGATTATTTCGTAAACGGGCAAGTTTTTAAATCTGAATTTCATGACCGCCAATTTGCACTACGTACAAGTTTTTAGTATTAACGAAGTAAATTGTGAAAATATTCATCTCTCCTGTCTTTCCTCGTAAATCGCGCACCATTAAAAGCTTTTAAACATTTTGGAAAAAGCATTTAAGTGTATTTGTATAACTACTTAAACTCTTTAGGTCTGCTCGTTTACAAAAGTTGTTTGTAGATCAAAACACGCGCTAAAAGCTTCTTTAACTCGGCCGGCAGTCCGTCATTGATTAGAGAAGAGCCCCAAACAAAAAAAATCGCTTTAAATTAACCGGTCCAATTCATTAGGTCTCGACAGTTATTTACTTTTAATTAAATTTTATCTACTTTATTGCCAACTTGGAAATGCTTTCATTTATTTTACAATCCTCGACAGGAAAAACGCCGTAAATATGGATAAACAACTCCCTACCCTATTCCAACAAATTTTGAGAGATTTAATGGCTTAAAAGTTGTAGCTATAGCAAAAAAAAATATTAAAATATAACGTGTAACTGTTAATAATAATATTCAATTTTTCGCTAGAAAACCATAAAATAACAATTTTGAGTATTACTCATTTTAAGGTTCTGTTTCGGTCTCACCGAAAAGAAATTTCTACTTCTTATTTTGATTATAGTCGGATAAAGAATTTCATTGGAAATCCATTTTGAATTTTGGGATAAAATTCCTCACACTTCTCTTATACAGGCTGAATATAAAGGATGGAACCAAGTGTTTTTTTTTAATCATGTGCTTCCAGAAAATAATAATTAATATAAATTAAAGTAATACAGAGTGTGTCAGAACTAGCATCGCAATTTCAAGTAAGGAACGTGGAAAAAATTTTGACATTTATTTTTTGAATTTGATATTTTTTATGTCTATTTGATGATACTGATAATCTTGTATATATTTTTTTATAATTATTTAGTGAAAGTCCAAATTTTTGCCAATAAAATCCACAAATAACATTAAACAGTTAACAGCTTTCCTGTTTCTTCTTCTAATAATTTGTAGCAAAACTTGTATCAAAAACTTGAAAAGTCATTACTATTATTATTATTATAAAGTCAAAGTGCAAAATTTAAACTCCCATAACTTTGAAATTCTATAGAATGAATTTTTTTAACATTTTTTCCATATTCTTGGCATTTTTCTCTAGGGCGCAAGTTCTGGCGCACCCTGTATAAAAATGTGATTCTATTTTGACAACAAAATTTTGTTTTGTTTTTGAAAAAATTTATTCTTGATAAAATATCACATTTTTATAGTACTTTATCATTCATCAATTAGTTTTTCCAAAAATAAACAGTTTTAGCAAAAAACGTTTGGTTTCATCCTTTATATTCACATGGGACCCGTTTCATAATATCATTAGCTAATATTATTACAAAAAATATACAAATGTACAAGCTACAAGTTACAGGCACTAATAATTTCTGTTTCATAAAATAAAGAGTTATAATTTATTTGTATTAGTAGAATTTTACTAAAGTCCTAAAAAATTGGACGTCTATAAATGACCAACTTTCAGTCAGATTTTGTTGTGTTGTCAATCAGCGTTTTGACTTTTGCTTTGAAGATGAATAAAAGGGATGAAAACAGGAAAACAACATTGTGTATTTTAAGCAAAATATACGAAAATAAAGATATTTTAGCTCACAAAACAAGAAAAAATTAAAAAGTGGCAGGAGATCTCTATGCGAAATCGATTACTTCTGTATTTAAATTAATTTTGAAGAGGAAGAACCAATTTCGCTTTCTAATAATAGAGATTTAATTTTAAAATATTCGAAAGCATCAATCCCATGACAACCAAAAAAGCTTTAAAAATATTATTACAATTTTCTACATCTTATTTATTCAGATTTTCTATGTTAAGCAACATAAAAATGAAAAAAAGATCGAGACTGTTAATTGTACGATATGAGAGTCGCATTGTCATTTTTACGACCAAATATAAATGAAGTTATCAAAAAACAGCAAGCTCAAATTTCTCATTAAAAGTATTCTTATTTTTAACTTGTAATTAATCCCTTGTTGTTTTTGTAGTACATATAATTTTGTTTTAATAAACAACTTTTCAACTTACCTTTTTCTTTGTGTGCCCGCCAAATTTTGAAATCGTTAAAAGTGTGTCGCGGCAAAAGAAAGGTTGAGAATCACTGCTTTACACATTATTTTCTTTTTACGAAACCAAATTCTAAAAGTTACAAGCTAATAACATTAGAGTGTAATTTATTATGAAACGGGCCCCTGGTACGTAACATTTGGTCAGGTCAGGTCCAAAATTTGTTTAAACTTTTCTCATTTTACTACTTTCCTTAAATGAAAGAAAAAAAACAGGTAAAAATATTTTTTAAATGCAATTAGATCCATAGGTATTGCTAATATTAATTACTAGTTAAGTTGCTCGTTGACGTTCTGACATGCGAAAATCCTGATTATTGCAGGATTTTCACAAATGAAACGTGTAGAATTACAATTAAAACGCGCTGCTTGTCGAGTAATCGAATCTAAATCATTAATTTTAATTGGCCAAATTCTAAAATCCCCGAGTCTGTGCGAAATTATAGTAATTTACAAAGTAATTAGTAGTAATTAGTATGATTCGAAGGCTTCCCTGTGCCGATATTCGAAAATGAAACTGGACTTCCAGTTTAATTGAAACCAATTCGTCGTGTAAATGATGAGATCTGTCACTTCTCTCACTGACGCCACTCCATCACATGTAGCAATTAATTGGTCCGATTAAAAAGCTAGTTTTGGTCGGTCACAATGTGCTGACCATCGATAAAAGAAAAGCAGTAGTAATACATAAAAAAAATGAACGAATATGATTGGTGGATTGGTTCGGACGTGAAGGGTTCTGGTCAGGTGGAGCAGAGTTTCGAATGTGTTTTTAATGCAGGAAAATCGTCAAATTTCAGCGATAGAAGTGATAATAAGTTATTTCAAGTGATCCATTAGCGCTGACTAAAATGCTATTTAATGTTTTATCCTGACATTAGCAAATGGCTATTGCAGAAATACATATTTCACATGTTGTTTCAGCGAGTGTGGGGCTGAGGGACGCGGCCGGGGAGCGGCGCTGAAACTCTGAAACGTTTTACCTAATGGGCTTTCATTAAGTCAGGAATGCTTTGTGCATATGTGATGTCCACGCTGATTGTGTACAGTCTGAACAATGTCCGCGCCGCCGTGGATAATTTAATGCTCTATAGTGTATTTAATTACTGGGGCCGCCTTTTGATCTCCGGAACCGGACGTTGTCCGAACTCCGAAGCACCACCTCCGACGCCGCCAACCTTAGAAATTACATTCATCGTCAGATATTTCTCCCCGAAAGGTGCGCCTTCTCTAATTAAATTTGCTTTGTCGCACACAAAACCCACGTTATTGCTCTCGACGCGGCCGTTTCCTTCAAGACACCACCACCCCGATTTTATTTGCTTAATTGCGTGCCTGACGCCGCGATAACTTTTTCATTTTTTAAGAAGACTCAAACATTGGCATGGAAATTGAAACAACCCAAACGCAAAATGTAAAACGGGCTCACCTAATTGGGACAAATAAATCATCCATGGTAAACTCACTTATTTTCTGGCTTATACCCTCATCACCACCTAGAGGCTAAATTATTTGTTTGGCGTAACCGGAGCATAAAATTCACCATTGAAGTGTCATACAAAAATTACTTCAATAAATGTGCATAAAAGTTAGTTTTTTATGTAGAAATCTGAAATAGTGACTTAAGTCTTTTTTTCTACAATCGACATATACCTACAGTTAAAGTTAATATTTAGATTGTTGTTATGGTTTCGAAATAACATACTTTTAGGCTCTAGTGCATAAAAGAAATGTCATGTAACGTCATTTTTTATTTCAAAAGAAACCGAGCATAATGCCAAAAAAAACACAAAATAAACGGCTTATTGTTTATAATAAATATAAATATTGAACGTACACTTGAGTGCAAAAAAAACGCAAATTGTCAAAAACAAAATTGTCAAATTTTTCAGAGATTTACATGGTGTGAAAAAGGTTGTTCCCAAAGAGGTTAAAACACTATCAAAAGAAATGTCTTATTTGGTGGTCTTGTCAGTGTAGCATCATCAGTGTTAAAAACGAAATGGAAAAACACGGAAAAACGAAAAACTTTATAGAAGTTTAGAAGTTGCCGATTATGAAATTGTGAATTGTGACAAAGACAATTTATTAACAGGCAAAAAAAAATTAGTTTACGTTTTTTTAGCACTCAAGTGCATGTACAATTATGAATATTAGAAAATTGAATATTTCATAAGAGATATTTTGACAATTTTGATTCTCTGTGATAATTTCAACACGTGAAAACGTAGATGAAATTGGCAAACACGAAACTGTGTCTTCAAAATATTCGAAGCTTGAGAAAAATAAGCCAAAACTGCCTTTTCCGTGATGGTAACCATTTTTTTCTCCTTGCATCAAATTTCAAATTTGTCCTAAGTTGCCTGATACACAGATTTTGAGCTCTCTGTTGCATTTTCGATATCAAAAATCATCGGAATCACTCATTTTTCCAAATTAAACTTTCCGATATTTTTCGCAAATTATTGTTTGTAAACAACTCGGCAACAAGATCAATTTTGTTTTACTCGTCAACTTTGCAATTCTGTCAATTTGATAACGTCAAAAACTTTTTGACAATGTCACATTTTCTATTTATTACAAAAAATTTAAGTATCAGCATATTCTACATATTATATCACAAATATGCCGTGAAAAATAATATTTCACTCTAATCTTCATACGAAAACTAATATTCGAAAACATTAGCTTACATTTTTGTATTTTTGACTCATTATGCATTGTAAAAGAACAAAATATGTATTTTTATGTTTATAATATCGCAAAACCAGACACAAATATACATGTTATTAATTAATAATAAACAAAAGCAGTATACAGAATGTTCTATTTTTATTGTTACAAATTTAAATAGATGATAGAATATTCAATTTTAAGACAAAAGTTTCCTATAAATATGTTTCGAAAAATGCTATGTAAGGGAACTGATAATCTTTATACATCTAAACGAATTCCAAGATGTCAAAATTTTTAATCAGAAATGTCCTAAACAATAAAACGAATTTCATTTCTTACAAACAAACTACAGCCAAAATATTTACAGTACTTTTTACCCTAGACCCGCCCAGTTTAGGAAGCCCCTGATTAAAAATAAAGGTGTGTATAAAGGTTATCATCTGTAGCAAAATTTCGTAATTTTATTTAAAATGTTTTCGGAGATATTGGATAAAACCCATTATTATTTTTGATATATGTTCATAGGAAACTTTTGTCTTAAAATTGAATATTCCTGTTATCTCCTGTTTAAATTTATAACAACAAAAACGGAACAAAAAGAAAATCTTCACTTCTAATTAAATAAAATTGTTGAATTTTTTCACACTTGCCTGGGCATTAGTAAGGTACATTCTCTAATTTTTTGGTAATTTTTCATTCACAAACAAAGCCAAAAAAAATTAAAAAGTAATTTTCTCCCAAAAAATTTAATTCACTTCCTACAACTGTTTACAAAATCAGAAAAAAAAATACCAATTAGATTTTGAATTAAACGCAATTTTCCATCTTAACTTTGAAAATCATTTTTATTTATAACCTGCTACTTCTGCCATCGTAAATTTAGGTGACAATGGGGAACTGCAATTGGGGTAAGATTCCAAGGTTTACAACAAAAAGACCCTTTAAAGCGGTCGGCTACCAGTAAATGATACTTTTGTTGGCAAATTATACCATTTTGTCATAAATCACGGGTCTGGTTTGTGTTTAAATAAAAAAAGCGATTATTTTGCTAACCAAGTCAAAATTTGAAATTGTGATATCAAAGTTTGATGCGCTGACAGGTACAGATTCATTTAGTGTAAAAACTTTATAGGTAAATTAACAGAAAGTATTCATAAAACACACAAAACTGTTACGGACTCATTTATTATCCAAAAAAAAATAGAAAAATTCTCAAATTATACTCTATCAATAATTACTTAGGTATATGAAATATCGCCAGTTTTAATTAATTTGAAGTCGCGATTTATCAAGTGCGCGTAACCGTTGCCCCACCCGGTATTGTAGATACAAATAAAACCAATTTTAAGATGAATTACTTTAGAGTGATAAACATGTCAAATCAATGCGACCACATTGTTGGTTGTTATTAATCTCATCGTAAACATGTGGAAAAACTTAATGGTTTAGAGTTGCAATGTCGGTATTAGTGACAAGAGAAAGTGCTCAATTTGATCTAAACTGTAAATGCATTTTAGACAAATATTTATGACAGCACCTGTTAGCAGCTAATTTAGACAAAGAAGCAAATATAATGGAATGCCCACTAATTGTAGTCATGCCACAACAAAACTACATGTGTAAATGTGCAGCAATATCGTTTTTATAATCTTAATGGAGGTATTTGTTTTTTCTTTTAACAAAAAGTTAAGTGGTTAGAAAAGTAAAGTGCTTTGCCACACGGGGTAAACACTTCTTCTACTGATGAAAGACCTAACAAATTAAGATAAAGATCACTTATCTTATAACCATACAGTAGCACACGACATCTTCAAAGATAAATGGCTCATAGTTTTACAATCGAAAAGTGAGTGGTCCAATAGAAGATTTTTTAGGCAACTTTAACAGATCGATGAATTAGCTAGTTGGTGATTTTATCGTCCGCTTTGGATTTAATTGGCGAATGTTGCGCTTAAAGGAAAACATCCAAGAATGAATTGGATGTGTATAAAACTGTTTTATGGGCACATAAAATATAGAATTACCAATAAATCCAAGTAAGTAACAAAACAACTGTTGTTCAAATTAGTATCGTATATTGTTATAGACGATATAACGTTGTCAAGATGTACACTGCAATCATCACGCTGATCTACTGCTTATTATTGATTTCGGTTGCCCTCCTGGGGTCATTTCGTTTCGCATTTCGCCCACGACTGCCAATTTATTGCATATTTACAAATCCATCCACTTAAATATTTTGGCAAGTACTTCGTGACTTAATTGATTCAAATTGAATAGGATTTCTTTGCCAAAAGCGAATGGCTTTACTTAAATTAACTAAGTGGCCGGACTGAAAAACTACTGAATTAAATATAGACAACGCTAAGTGCCTAATGCATCAAACGTTAAAGTGCAATTTCAAATAAATTCAGAGCATTAGCAACGTTAACAACACAACCCATTAACAAATATTTACATTTTGCTTTTCTCGCAACAAGTCCAATATATTATGAAGACAAGTCAGGCCAAAATCCTAGTAAAATCGTTTTTAAGGAAACATTTACACATGTTATTTCTCAAATTTTTTATCTACAAAGAGTTCTAATACTGTTTTGTCAAACATCTGAACTATACCTTGTCCAGTGCAATTAAAAAGCAAAAACCGCGTAATTCATAGCTTACACAAGAAGATTAGAGAGATTAAACAGATAACATCTAATAGTAACGGTGATTTTAAGCTTCAGAATCGTGCGCTTTTTTTCTACCAAATGCCAATTATCGAGAAAAAAGTATCTCGACCACATATCCTTTCACTAACAAGGCGCTCTTGATTAGCTCGAGCCCTGTTAAAACGGTTTTAATGATTAATTATGGTTTTTGCTACGTTTAATTGTTTTTTGTAGAAAACACCCAATTAATATTTGAACGGTTCCGAACAAAACACGCTAATTGGAGGGTTTTAAAATTTCGTTATATCTGCATGACTGTGACAATGTTAGTGAACTCTGTAGATTTTTACGCGTTCTAAACATACCGACCTTTTTCAGCAGCCAAAAATGAAACCAATTATAGGCAATTTAAAACTACGCAGTCTCACCTGACACCTAACCTCGATCAAGGAAACGTACCTGAAACAATAAAAAAAATAAATCATTGTGAAGAAAATTATGGAATAATTTTATTAAAACTGAAATATCTTATTCCATTTTCTTTTTAATCCACAATTTTCAACTTAATTTAAAATTTTACACTTTTTGATTTTTGAGTAAAGACGTTATCGACTTTTTTTAATAAAAACCCCTATTTTTTTAACCAATTCCATAGATTTTTTTCGAAAAGAAATCACTAAAAAAGTGAAATAATACCAACAAAAGACAAACATTAGTACATTACAAGCGAGGTGGTAAATATGCCATTACCACCGAGGTTTGTAAGCTATTTTATTCACAGATTATTTTCAGTCAAAAATTTAAGTAAAATAAAATTCTAACGAAGTTAAGGTCCAAACGTGAGAAACTGCTACTAAAGCAATTGAATACTAATTCAGCAAAATATTATGCGTAACTTGACAATTTGAAAGAAAAAATTCCCGGAGTTTTGTAATTTTAAGGTTAGCTATCCTGCATATTACCGCCCAAGAGAAGTAATATTATTACTCCTCATGAGATTTAATGATGTGTTTCCCAACCTTTAAAAGGTTAGTAACCGGCATATTACATTAGTGATTGTGAATACACAAATTTATATCAAGTTGAGAATTTTGTATCTTTTAAAAAGAAAATTGTCAAAACCAAATATTTTCAGTTTTAATAAATAAGATTATTCCAAAAATCTAGCAGCACCCAATATTATCACCCGTCATTCACAAACTTACTCAATTTTTAAACCCCTAAAATATGATTTTTCTGTTAAAACCTTGGAATAAATAAAAGATATGAATTTAAAAAAAAAACTGTAAAATTATCGTGACAATTGAAATTTTAATTTTGAATTAACGAAATCCTCGAAACCTATGTTTCAATGCTATTACTGACAATAAACTATTTAAAGCCTTCTCTTTTAATTAAAATTTCATAAAATGCATAAATTGCGTATTGTAAATTCAAAAATGATCGCTTCTATATTTTGCGTACCTCCTCTATTAGCAAAAAATTAATAGAACAATAAATTAACTTAATTTTACTAAAAATTGATTTTAATGAAAATCGAGAGAATGGACAATGAAACTGGTAGCCGAAGCCCACCTCATATTCCTTTTGTAGTTCATCAGATTTCCTGGAAACCGTTGATTGAGCTTGCACCAACTGAACATTTAATGAACGTTCGAAATAGAAATAAACAGACGATGGTCATTACAATGATTAAGTGTGGTGTTGTAAATCACGCCGTTATTGCTGGATAAGTTGAATGCTGATGTATGCGACGCAAGCAACATTTTAACATTAGAATGTCTTCTTGAAACGTTGCCAAACCACATAATAGGTGATCTTTTTTCTTAGCCTCAGTGTCGCACTATTTGCCCAAAAAGTATCGTCAAGACACACACGTTGTTGATTTCTTACTTCAGAAACGAAACTTTCTAATTATATTTTAATAGTGATAGAGCAGAAACCGTTACAAATTCAAACCTGTGGCTAAACTGTAATTATTCTTTAGACGAAGCCCACAAGTATTTATTGGAAATATCGATCAATCTATGCAAATGACGAGTGTGAAGTCTACCCTTTCAAGAAGAAATATGTTACGTTGCAAATGTAAGCAACAAATCATTCGCAAGTGCATTAATATTAATTTTTAATAAAACAAATTAACTCTTGTCACAACTTCAAAAGAAATTCGTGATTATCACCAATGAAATACTGCATACAAGAAAATGTCACGCAGCTACGTTATAACAGATTTACTATTTATAGATTGCAAATATATAAAAGATGACAGTTATGTGTGTAAACTATCCAGTTTCAGCAAGTATTTATCTACTAAATTCGAGAACTAGAAGATTTTATCATTCGTAGACATGCAGTTTCCGACTTTATAACCTGCTGGAGCGTCGAAACACTTAAACGGAAGCAATCCACCTTGAATAAGGCTAAAAATCATCGGACTCGAAAAAGCCACTTCTCCAGAAAGAGCTGTTGACATAAAATTATAATAATGACATGCACGAGCTTCCACTTGCTTTAATTGGCGTTATATTAATATTCAACCGGAAAATAAAAACTTGGTCAAAATGTTCTAAATGCATGTAATTATCATCTTTTAAAATCATCTTTTCATTTTGAAAAAAAGCTCTCAAAAAACGTTTTAAAAATGTTTTCATTTTATGTATCACTAGTGTGTTAGTGCTATTTGACATTTTAGAGTTAAATGGCATAGAGGTTAAAGGGTTAGTGGGGGTGCTTTTAAAATTGCGTCAAAAAATGTCCCTCTTAAACAAAATTAGGGTGGTTTGTTTTTATTAGAACACCCTGTATCTCACGAATGAATAGTCTGATTCATTTTGGCAAAAAGTTTTGAAAAGCTTGTTTAAATAGCTTTCATTTGATGTGCCACAAGTGGGGTAGTACCATTTCAATTTTTAAAGTTGGGGTGCGTGGGGGTTATAAAATTACTGGGGGTGCTTTAAATATTACAGCAAAAAATGTCCCCCTCGGAAACAAAAATGACCTGTTTCGGCGTTTTGGCAAAATCTTTTTAGTTTCTGAGATATTCGGGGTGGCTCGTTTTCATTGGGCCACCTTGTATATCAGATAAATAAAACGTATAGAATCAAACGTTTTTTGGAAAAACTAATTGATGAATGATAAAGTACTATAAAAATGTGATTTCTCGAAATTTACCTTTGTTTTTGAGATCTACAAAAAAATGCTTTTTAAAATAACCCACTATAAAACTATTTTTCTCATGAAAGTTATAATCTAAGGATTACAACTATCTACTTATATTTAATTTTTTCAAAAAAACATTTTTACATAAATTGATATTTTGACAACAAAAATCGCATCATTCAAAAACACAACAAAATTTCATTCTCAAAATTCGATCACATTTTTTATATTACTTTAATTCATACTTATTTTGTATATGCTTAGTTCTAAAAACAGCAGAATACGAGAGTAAGTTATTATTTTCCTCACGTTTGTTATAATAATGTTATAAGTTTCTTGTCCATAAGCTATTACGAGTAGATATTTACGACTATTTGCCATTGATTAAATTACTCCAAGACACTTTCTATATTTTAAATAGAAATTAAATTTCTGGAACTTATTTTACTGAACTTAGCTTTAAGTGTTAAAAAATCAAAACACCTACCTATACAGAGTGTTCCGTTTTTATTGTTACAAATTTGAAAATTTTCAATTTTAAGACACAAGTTTCATAAAAACATAAAAAAAAGGAGCTAGAACTTACTAATTTTTTGGCCCATGTGGGTGAAATTTTAGTTGAAAAAGACAAAAATAATTTCGTTTTCAACCCCTAATTTGGCTATTGCAAAATTTTGTAAAAAAAAATCAGTTTTGGCTCGAAAACGTTTTTATTCGCTTGAAAATAGATGAAAATAATATGACTTTTTGCCTAATTAATTTTTGGGCTAGTTTTCATCAAAAACAATTAAGATTTTTACTCAAAAATAGGCAAGAAACACCATTTTCTATCTAATTAAAACATTTCTCGACTTGCTTGAGCAAAATGTGGCAAAAAAAGTGCATTTTTAATTGAAAAAGACAAAAATAATGTTAATTTCGACCAATTTCAAAAAAAATTGTAATTCGAATCTAGTTTAGTGATTTTGTGGCCTATTTTAACGAAATTTTACGAAAAAAAAAGATTTTAGCTAAAAAACATGCTCTCGAAAATGTCAAAAATAGCATAGCTTTCGATCTAATTTGGTAATTTTTGGAGCTTTTTGAGCAAAATTTTATACTAAGAAGGTTCAAAAATAATTTAAACAGCAAAAATATGATCAATTTCGATCTAATTTGGTCTGTTTTAGCGAAAAAAACTAACTTTATTAGCCCAAAAATGTATTTAACTGATTAGAAAACCAAAAATAGCACAATTTTTATCGATTTTTCGACTGGTTGGAAAACATTTTGCAAAAAAAATTATTCCTCGTTAAAGAATTTTCTTAAACGCTTGAGAAAGTGAAAAATAACATCATTTTCGATTTAATTTCGTATTTTTTTTTGTCTTGTCTCCAGGAAGTCCTACTCAAAAATTGAGTTTTTATCTTAAAAATATGCGAAAACGTTTAAAAAAGCAAAAATAGTGTGATTATCGACCAAATTTTTCCATTTTTGCGGTAAAAAACACAACAAAATAATTATTAAAAAGATTTTACTCAATAAGGGTAACTTGTATTGAAAAAACGAGAAAAACCTCTTTTTTGTAAAAAACTATGGAATTTAGAATTTTGTTGTTGAAAGTGACAAGAAACCAGCCAAAATAGTTATAGTACTTTTTATTCTAAACCCTCCCTGTTTAGGACGCCCTAATTGTACCATTTTTTGTAATTTTATCTAAAATGGTTTCTGAAATATTGGACAAAATCTATTAAAACATGGACCCCTTCCAGGGAGTGTACAATACATGTTCATAGGAAACTTTTATCTTAAATTGAATATTCTATCACCTGTTTAAATTTGTAACAATAGAAATGAAACACCCTGTAGAAACATACTTTACTGATATATTGATATAAATTGTTTCCAGAGGTTACACGCGTAATTACCCATTAGCAAACTATCAACTAATTTATAGTGCACAAATTATAAACAAACACATCAATAATATGTTATCCCAGAATATAATCTGAATTTAATGACTCAATCTATAAATTCAAAAACAAAACTGGAAAATCAATTATTTCTGAGTTTGTACAAAATCACACCAGTGTTGAGCCTCCCTCCAGAATTAGGATTCAACAAAAAAAAAAGTGTCGGTCAGCAAGCATTTCAATAACAAGCACAAAATCGACAATAAGGGCCTGTCATTTATCATAATTATGAAACGTGTGCCGACATGGCTCTGTCTGGGTTGGTTATAGCAAATGACTTAACACAGTCGATCTGATAGTGTATATATCATGTTTGTTGGGTTAAAATGCAAGTCAGGGTGGCGAATGAGGACGTTCAAATCAACACACCCACTTCCTTCCTAGCTTGACCACTTGAGATATTATTGTTCATACCAGTTCTGTTTGTTGGCATTCTTGTTTACAGGCTAAACCTGTATCTTCTATGACCACATTCAAGATGATTTCAACGAGATTTTATAGTTGCATTCCCTCACGACACTTCAAAAGTTACGTAACTTTATACAAATACTCGCCCCAAACAATCAATTCCGATTTGTGCTGATTACCTGAATTAACTAATAAACGGTGAAGTTGCCACAACCTCAAAAGCTAAACAAAGTAAATGGTGAGCTCAATAATGTGATATTTGTTCGGTAAACATAATGCGAAAAGTAAACGTTATCAATCGATAGTGAGTGCAGTTAATTTTCCAGATAATTTGTTGATTACACAGAGTTATATTTGGGACGGGACCAGAGAAATGAATGTAGGCCTCAACTCACTTCTTTAATCTTTGAATATTATAGTTAGATAACGTATTGTTCAATAGTGCGAAACCTTGGTTACTCTTCAACGATCATAAAGGAAATCTGTTTTGCGACTAACATCTTAAGTTCCGTATAATTACTCACTTAACTTCTATTATTGTAATTTTCCACTGTCGGAACGTTTATACCATTAACTGCAGTGTTTGCTAAACTTCAAAACTAAGTGCATTTTCAAGTAAATTTTATTGCAATTTTCAAACTCAAATTAGTTTTTCACTCAAATTTTAATTTTAAAGTTTCTCCTAAATCCACAAAAAAGCGACATATAAATACCTAAAATACCGAAAAAATGTTTAAGTAATGCTATTTAGTGTTTCCTACTTTACCAAGAACTTGTGAAAAATTAAAATTCAATATATCACTCTTTGCCAAATCCAGTAGATTTATCAAGAAGCGACAAAACAGTGAAACAATCTTGATTTTTTTATCAAGATTGTTAAAAGAAAGGATATTAATTGAATTATAAAGGAAAAAGAATTTAAACTTAAAAAACTACTCCTATTTTGGCTTGGTCTAAACTTGGTAAAAAAAATTGAAAACTCTTAAACAATTAATGAGGAGGCACCTTTAATAAAAAAATAGCGTTATATTATAATCAAGTGTTATTTAATTTAGTGTCAAGTTTTATTTTATACAGGCTGTCCCAGCGAGTTGGTAAAGTCCAATATTGACCTTTAAACGATAAAATTTTAAAACATGTATATAGGAAATTGATAGATTCTAATCTAGTCCATCGCTTAAAATTATTTTCAACTATACAGCGTGTCTCAAAAATAAGTTACAATACAAACTTGTGTTTTTTTAAATGAGACACCATAAGTTTCCTAGCGTTTTTTATGTAGATTTTTATGCCAATGTTTTTAAACTAAACTTTTATTGGTCGATTTTGCCTAGTTTTAAAAATAAGACGTTTTTTGACAAAAACATGCACTATTAAAAAAAAATTATAATACAATAACTAAGACATCTAGACATATTTTTTTTAGTACCGCAAAGAAGAAGGTACAAGCTATAAGGTTGTACCATTTTTTAGTGTGTTGCATTTGCAACAATAAAAAAATTAAGGCGTTTGTTAAAAGTTTAATATACTTAAAAAATTTAAATAATAGAACATCCTATTTATTGTTTTTGCATTTAAAAGATTATTAAATTGTCTTTCTCAAATTATTACTCATAATCAATAATTAAAAAGATATTTAACGTTAAACATTAAAAAAATAATAATTACTATTCTTTCAGTAGACAAAAAGTGCACAGTTGCATAAGAGATGGAAGAAATATCACTTAATAATTAAATTTGTGTTAAACTGAATCCATTATTCTTTATTTTTACAACAAAATAATTCAAATTTCAGTATTTATAACGACTTTTACAATCTCTGGATAAGTGATAAGATAAGTGATCCGTGGTGGAATTACTATGATTACCATAGTATCAACAATGCTCAGATATTGATAGGCATTTTTGCTACAATTAATATTAAATTTTAAATATCTTTTCATATATCAATCTATTAGATGCAAAAATAATAAATAGAGAGTTCAATTTAAATTTTTTAAGTTATTTCACTTTTAACAAACTTCTTAATTTATTAATCTTTACAAATGTAAAACACTAAAAAATTGCTACACCTTTAAATTCTGTATTTTCTTCTTTGCAGAAGTAAGAAAAAAATTGTTCTAGCTGTCTTAGTTTTTGTGTAATAAGTTTTTAAAAACTGGATGTTTTCGTCAAAAAATAAGTATAAAAATAAATTTCTAAAACTAAGCGAAATCGACTGATAAGAGTTTAGCGTAAAAACATTGTTTTAAAAGGCTATGTCCAAAAATACCAAGAAACATATAGTGTTTCATTTAAAAAACACAAGTTTGTATCGTAACTTATTTTTGGGACATGCTATATGGTTGAAAATAATTTTATTTTTCAACTCGCTGGGACAGCCTGTTATTAATCGTAATCCATTTAAGATACCATTTTATGATCTTTCAACCAAATTTTGCCTAAATCTAAAGTACTTGAAATATCTTAACATTAATTAAATAACTCTTTGGTTCTGAGAAAACGGTAATTAGCAATGTATTGAGTTAATAATAATCCCCGTGGTATTCATTACACTGAATACTCATTTAATTAGCTCATTAGTTGTTTAATTGATGTTACAAACTTCTCAAGCGCTGTAAATAAACTTCTTTGAGAGTTTTGGTCAGAAGTGGGATTCTCTCCAAAATGACAGAGCCTGTGCTTCGTAATTAATTTTCTTAAGTGTAGCCAAATTTTTTTTAAAAAAAGGTTGTAATAACTACCGGCTTTTATACGCAACACGCCACTTTTATCGAAGAAGCTGCCAAATTAGTCAAAGCAAGAATAATTAGTTCTGATATCATAATTAAACCCTGATCGTACATCTTGTCCGAAACAATGACAGGGAATTAGCTAGAGTAACCCACCAAAAGTACACAGAAAGCGTGCGAAAAATAATTAAAAATACAGGCTGGATTTTATGGGCGCGCTTTATTAAAGTGGGAGAAGAAAAATGAGAAAAACTTTTATCATATCAACTGTTTGTGTGAGAAATTACATTTACAGACGAAGCTAAAAATACGGCCAAGGAGAAAATGCAATACCATTACCGAATTAAATATTTGTTTCCGGCAATTTTAAATTGAATTTACTTCACGAGTACGAATACTTCACTACATAAGCATACAAACTTCGATTGTTTTGTTTATCGTTAGATTTTATGAATATTGAATTTCCAACAATATTAACCTTACACTACAAGTCAACAAACTTGAAAATTTCACTTCACCCAAAATTAGCAAAAAGCTTTGACTTGACTCACAATTACGTAATTCCTCAAGATTTTAATCTCACACAACATATGTGGGTTAGCAAATTCACTCGCACCTGTCCACCACACTCCAGGAAGTACTACATTTAAATATTAGTCCCCCTCTGTTACCAGGTGGTTCTGACTGATTCTGCAGTTAAATTGAAATTAAAGCTGAAAAAATTTATCAGTTGAAATACAAAATTAAAGTGAAGAACTTTAAGTACAACTGATTATACTTTTTTGATCGTCTCTATGCTTGTTATGGCAACGATAACAGCCTAGGCCATTAAAAACCGTTGACGGAACCAGGAACATGGAAAAAATGTTAAAAAAATTCGATCATAGAGAGTAGCAAAAAAACTTGAAAAATTATTTTTCCAACAGAAATAAATAGAGTCAAAGTGCAAAACTTAAACTCTCATAACTTTAAAATTTTTATAGATAATTTTTTTTAACATTTTTCCATGTTCCTGGTATCTTACTTTACATGGCATTTTTCGCTATAGGGCGTGAGTTGTATATCTGCCTTATGATGTTAAAAATTATTGTAGTTAATACCTGAGTTTTTCAAATTTCATAACATAAACGTGATAGGTAGCAAGGAAAGAGCTCGTTCCTAATCATAACTTCAGGACCGCATATTTCATGAAGAAAAATCACTGAAACTGAAACTACAGCAAATTCATTAACGCACGAGTCGAATGGTAACTTCCTTCCCTCAAATTAGCACCCAGACATAAAGTTGTTAAGTATGAATTTGGACCTGTCTTTGGACTGAGTTCTTTGTAAAAGTGTGACAATTTTGGCGGTCCAATTAAAGTTCCACATGAAAACAGGAGTGCTTCTCTGGTTTTGCAATTAGCGTTGTAGAGTGTGCACGTTTTGGGTTGTGTGCGGCGTGCGAGACAATCGCTTTGTTGCGGTTGTTAATTATGTATTAATTAAAATGTTGATGAATCACCCCCAATTGTATCATACTTCAGCGTCCGTTATTAGAAATTTATCCTTTGTCTCGAATCTACAATATTCATCAATGTCTTCTCTTAACTTTTAGGGTAAATACAAAATCACCCCCGACTTTGGCTACTAACTTCACCACTTGTTTTTTCTATTAATCAAGACGATTTATTTGGTTGTTTTTTTTAACAAGTGGGATCTCCACTAAAGTTAGTTTAATGATGTTAACAGCCAGACCTGCGGCCAGCTTGTTTTATGAAGGGGATATTTTCAGAAATCGATGGCTGCTGTCGCTAGCACCACCACCACCGCTCCAGCCGCTGCCTCCACTAATTACAAACGACGTCTAATTAACGATATATAGGAAATTGTTCTGCAATACTTTGAAGTACCAGTTTTGGATTACTACCGATGATGGATTTAATTAATTAACAGATTACTAATTAACTTGGTTGAGAAATTTTATAATGGAAACTTCTTTAATGTGCTTCAGCCATCAAACAACTTTTGACTTTTGACGGCTTTTTAAAAAACCGTACTTCTCCAATTCTTCATTCTTTGAGAGAAAAAATATCAAAGATAAATAAGCAATTATTAGCAATCCCAAAAACTCTTTCCACAGAGTAATTTGTTCTACAATTAAGCATATTAGAAGAACTATGATTTTAGGACATATTACTCTATAACCACAATTTATTTTCGTTGGTAAACGAATGTTCGTATTCTGTAAATAAACTACTTTCGGTGACTACCGATAATTTCGTTAAAATTTGTCGTTGACGAACGAAAGCTCAATAGGTTGTCGTTGACTCAACGAATTAATATTTAGATAATTGATTTGTGAGTTTTTGTAAAAAATGGGTCATATTTTGGATTATTTTCTCATCGAATTACAAAGAAAGTAATTATTATTTTATTATTATATTATTACTGTTGCTGATTTTCCTATTATAAAAATTTAAAACATCCTCGTACCTAGCAATCCCTTTAATACGTTTGATGAATTATTTTGAAGAAAGTTTAGATTTACAAAATTTCTAGCACATGATTTTTTTTCTTAAAATTCAAGTTTTTTTGAAAAATGGACAACGTAGCACTGGTACAACATCACCCATAGTCCACGTAAAAAAATCGGCTTAAGAGAAAAGTTAGGTAGTTGATGGAGTGAGTAGTTGAAACTCATCTTCTTCTAAATAAAAATCTAAAGATAGCTTTATTTTTTTCCACCCAGGTATGTCTTACAGAATCACCACAAGCAGTAAATTCATCCAGGGCCGTACCCAACGGGGGGGTTTAGGGGGTTTTTATGAAAAACTATGAAATTTTGTTGCTGAAAGTGGCAAGAAACCACAGGCAAAATAGTTAGAGTAAATTTTTACCCTGATCCCATCTAGTTTAGGAAGCACCTAATTAAAAATTTCAACATTTTATTTTTGTACTTGTTTAGGTGTATAAAAGTTATCATCTGTAGCAAATTTTGAAATTTTTTTCTAAAATGATTTTGGAAATATTGAAAAAAAAAACCTATTAAAAGACACCCCTTGCGTAGCATTTTTCGATATATGTTCATAGAAAATTTTTGTTTTAAAAATGAATATTCATCTCCTGTTTAAATTTGTAACAATAAAAAGTATTAAAAATTTATTTTATTTTTTGTTACTTTTGTGAGTTAATTTGTATTTTTTTTATGTTTAATTAGGATCTCTTATTTCAATTTAAAATAAAAACGTGTACTTAGAGATTTTTGCTTTTTAATCCGTCTTCTTTAATTTCATTTTCATGGACCAACAAGAAACCCCCCCGAAATAAAATCCTGGTTACGGCCCTGAATTCATCATTAAATTTTTCCATGCCTTTTTTAGGGCTAAAAATTTATTTTTTTAACTGCGAGTTGTTCTCCAACAAATTCGACTGTAGCTCAAATTGTTGAATGGTTGTTTTAGATCTTTTCTTCTTCTTGTCGATGCAAGCCCTTTTTAAACTTTAATAAACTTACATTATGATATTAATGACGTTATAATATTGACTTTTCGTTCATTAACGAAAAATTAGAGAATAAAGGGTCTTAGACAACTATAGTCGATGAAATCTCAAAGTAAGCAGTGCCTTTTTGCTACTTTCGTCTAAGAAGAACTTAAAATATGCACCAATTCTAGTTTTAATACCCCATCAAGTTAACGACTCATTAATCGTCATTTATAGCCGTTTGGGTCCCATCATCGATCTCCTCAGCGCATATTTACAACAGTTGAGTTCGAATGCGTAATCCCTCAATATGTGGGTTTTTGAGGGATCTCGAGCAACAATGATAGCCGTTATTCACGAGTGTTGACGTTGGTGCGGCGTTGAAAACGACGGTGTACGAGGGGGGCCTCGACAATCACAGCCGGAGAGAACAATGAGTGCGAGCGGCCGGATGTTCGGTCGGCTGATCGGTGGCCCGGTGCGGGATTCCCTTATCCTCCTCCCTGCCTTCGTTGCCACGACCGGAGTCATAAGCTGCCATCAGACTCATTGCCGGTGAAATATATTGGGGCTCCCCTATTCTTGGCATTCCACCGGCAGTCGGGGCACAATACCATTTCGCCATGCACTGCTGTCGCTGCTTCGGCAATTGCATAATGTTTGGTCAACAATATAGAAATTATTATTTAATTTCGATGGGGGACTATTATAGAGAAATTATTGTGTGTCGATCTCGAGTGTGCCGCCGAGATAGCCACAAGGGTGCACTTATCTAACATAATATTCTGCATACGCGATGTATACAGAGTGTTTACGGTCTTGAAGTTGAAAATTGACCTAGTAATAGAAGAGTACTGTAACCGAGAAAAAAAAAACTCACGCATTTGTTATGAAATTGTATTGTTGCAACAAATAAAAAAATCATATGCGTGACAATGAAAGAGGAAAATCACTTCATAGTTTTGACACTGTCATGATTTAATTTGCTTTTGCTTCAGTTTTTATCAAAATTCGAAGATCTTCTGTTTAATTTTTTCCAGCGAAATGGTTTCCAATAAGTTTGATTCGTTTTTCTCAATTTTTTTTCCATATTTATGGCAATAAAATATTAAAATAATTATGATTATGATTTACGGTCAAACACAAGGTAATGACTAAGACTCTTATTCTCTAATTTTTCGTACATGAACGATTTCGTTAAAAACGAAGGGTTTCAACAAATGTTGTAACAACATGTTTGAATTTCGTATTCCGTAACCTTATCGTTAAGGGAACGACCTTTCACATTTATCAACGAAAAGTCAATGTATCTAATTCGCTAGTATTCAATAACGTCATTAATGTCACAATTTAATATTATTAAAGTTTAAAAAGAGCTTGCATCGACGAAAAAAACCTAAAACAAAGAACGACTCCCAGTTTAAAAAAAAATTGTAGCGGAGAAACCCATTGCTCTAAAAAAGACATGGAAAAAAATAATGATGCTTGTGGTGGTGGTTCTGTGGGAGACATAGCTGGGTGGATAAAAAAATTTTATTTTTAAATAAATATATATTATGAAAAACATATATTTTTATTCAACAAGAAGATGAGTATCAACTACTTACTCCATCAACTTTTCTCTTAAGTCGATTTTTTTTTACTTGGACTATGGGTGATGTACTAGTGCTACGTTGTCTATTTTTCAAAAAACTTGAATTTTAAGAAAAGAATCATGTAAATTTAAACATTTTTCAAAATAATTCATCAAACAAATTAAAAAGAGCGTCTTTTAATTTTTTTATTAATGCTTGTACATACGTATATTTGTCTAAAATTTAAATTTCAACCTCAAGACCCTATACAGGGTGAGTTATTAGTAGGAATACGACGTCGGAAGATTCTAACTTTGTACAGTATGTCCCTAGATTGAATTTACTAGAGGAAAAATTTTTTATCTCAAATTTTACGCGAAAACTGTAAAAAAAAATTTGTTGTTTTACCTGAAAAGAGCAAATCTGTAATTAAAACTTCATTATTCTAACTGAGTAGAAAGAAAAGTTCATTTTTCTCTTGATTTTGGACTAATATATGATGTCACTTTGTCAAATGAGTTTACGCCAGTTAAATAACAAAAATATTTGTGGAAAATATAATTTTAATAAATAGCAACCCAAAGAAACAGCTTTAAGATAAAAACAAAGTTATTTTTAACAAAAACTATCATTATTTAATTAATAAATTAATTGTCAAAGTGACATATAGTTGTCAAATAAATAAAACCACCAATGTGATAGGCCTTAAAAAGCACAGAAAATGTATTCTAAGTCCAGAATAAGAGAAAAAATAACTTTTATTTTCATTGAATCAGAATAATGAAGTTTTAATTACAGATTTGCTCGTTTCAAGTGAAACAAACAATGTTTTCCCTTTGCAGTTTTGGTGTAAAATCAAAGATAATAAAATTTCCTCTTGGAAATCTAATTCAGGGACATACTGTATATTTAGAATCTGCATTGACCAAGATTGATAATGAACTATAAAGCCATAGAAGACGAAAACTTGATTAATCCAAAAGTTTTAACCTATTTTAAAAAGAAATGTAAATAAAAAAAAATCCATAAATTAAACTCCAAAAACTCCAATCTTCTTCCATGAAATATATATTCCTAAATTAAAATAAAAATAATACTATCGAGTAAATTTATACATAATATTTTCCATTTAATAATGCAATAAGCGTTTCTGTGGTCCGTATATGATACCATCGGCAAGGCTCTAATTATTATTGCCTGGAAGAGTGAGCATCATAATATAATAATTGCAGGTTTTGCGACAACAGGTAATACATTATAAAACACATATGCAACGATTTCATTTAGTTGGAAAAAGGAAAATAATGCATTTCATCTAGTTGTTGCACCAAAACACAACAACAATCTTATTAATGTTGGCGATGATTTGATAGACATAAAGTGCAATATATTACTCGTTCCCAAGTTAACTGTTCTGAATAATAATAATTCATAACAAAATTGTTCTGCATTCCATGAAATAAAATGCTCCACTGGTTTTGAGTATACCGCATACCAGATTTACTTTTGTCCGATTCCGTAATTTTTCTTATAATAACAAGCAATGGTTTGTTCATTTATAATAGCAATATTTATTTTTTTAAATTATGATAAAAAAATGTCGTCTAAAGTTAGATAATTTTTCTACGGTATGCATATACCAGGTGAATAAAAAGTATGGAACCAAACGTTTTTTACTTAAACTATTTATTTTTTGAAAAAACTAATTGATGAGTGCTAAAGTACTATAAAAATGTGATGATTTAACAAGAATAAAATTTTTTGAAATTTCCTTTTATTTTTGAGTTCTACAAAAAAAAATTTTTTTTAAATGGCAACCAACTATAAAATTATTTTTCTCATAAAAGCTATACTCTAAGGATTACAACTATCTGCTTTATATTTAATTTTTAAAAATTTTTTTACATAAATTGCAATTTTGACAAAAAAAAATCGCATAACTCAAAAACAAAACAAAATTTCGTTCTGAAATTACGATCACAATTTTTATATTAGTTTAATTTGTATTAATTATTATTTTCCGGAGGCAAATGATTAAAAATAAAACCGCTTGGTTCCATACTTTATATTCACTCTGTATGTACATAAGCCAAATATCATTGTCAATTAACAATATTAAAAATAACATACAATTGCAAATTTAAAGTAAGAAATGAATTTAATTTTGTGATAATACTGTTAAAATAACAAGGCTATGATGACTAAAAAGTACGTTCCAATTACTGCACCTACGTTCATTAATAAACATTTGTAATTAAAACAATGAGGCTAACTTTTTGTCTGCTAGTATCTACTCTGTAAAATAATTTTCAGTTTTCTGTAAAAAATAAAGCCCACGTTTTTGAAAGCTCTGATTTTACTTCCTAATTATCAAACCCATACCGACATGAAAATTGTCGTAAAACATAATTTTTGGTTTGGATTCTAAAAAACTGGTTTTATTTTGTAAAAATGTTTTTGTTTTACTAAACAAGAAAAGTCTGATACACGAGCAATTAATTTTAGTGACTACACAAGGTCCCATACGGATCAGGTCAAACCTATTTAATTTCAAATTAATATCACGGAGTAAACTGATCCCAATCTTTTAATTCGGGCATTAAATACAACAGACACCATCCAATAACAAGATAGTTTACGATCTTTAATTACCTGTCTTGTTTTATTTTTACTAATACACCCTTCACATTATTAATGTGTGTTTATATGGCCGTGTGCAATTTCAAATGAATGGGTTTATGTCCCATCGACCCATTATCGTTCTATTTTAAAGCGATTTCACGACGTTAACAAATTAGTCAAAGATGGGCAATTAACGCCTTCTTGGCAAAAAAATATATTTCAGTTGTTTAATCTGAAAGTGGTTTTAGTATGAAAAATTGACAAATTGTTCCCGAATGTATATAAATTTATATCGTGTGCAGTAAAATGTTATATAGGTGGACGCGTACAGTGATCTGCAAATTGCATCGTTAAAACGAGAGGATCGATCAATGCGTAGGTGAGCTTACGGTTACTTTACTGGATATATGTGGTGAACGTAGCAGAGAATGCAGCAGTTTAAGTGTATAATGACCGTTAATTAAAGTCAATTCATGCAGAACAAAATCTGCAATATTTTGTACAAGTTTAGTATCTCATTAGTGTTCGTACAGGCCGCAAATAATCTTCATTAACTTTGTGTCACTGCAAATCAAAATGTTAACGATAGAAACAATCGACTGCAACCACACCAAAGTTTCAGCTGAACGGTTACTTATTATCCTTAATTACAATTTCATTTAATAACGTGACCCGTTACTCGCAACTTCAGGCATTGGAAAGTTTTATTACTTGCTCATATCTAACCCTGTTTACCGCATCCTGACGGCTTATAATTAGGTATCAATCAACACTTTTAACAATTTATTTATTTTTATCTAACACAAACTTGTGTTTTTTTAAATGAAACACTGGATGTTTCTTGGCATTTTTGGATGTAGCCTTTTAGAACAATGTTTTTACGCTAAATTTTTATTAGTCGATTTCGCTTAATTTTAGAAGTTGACAAAGAAGTTGACAAAAACATGTACTTTTTAAAAATTTATTATACAAAAACTAAGACAGCTAGAACAAATTTTTTCTTACTTCTGCTAAGAAGAAAGTATAGAATTTAAAGCTGTAGCAATTTTTTAGTGTTTTGCATTTGTAAAGATAATAAATTAAGAAGTTTGTTAAAAGTTAAATAACTTAAAAAATTTAAATGGAACACCGTATTTTTTATTTTTGAATCTAATAGACTGATAAATTGTCTATCTAAAAAAATAAACTTATAATGTCTAGAATTGATCAATATCTGGGCATTATTGATACTATGGCAACTAGTAATTGCACCACGGATCCGTTTATTTATCCAGAAATGGTAAAAGCCGTTATAAATACTGAAATTCAAATTATTTTATTGTAAAAATAAAGAATAATGGATTCAGTTTAACACAAATGTGATTATTAAGTGATATTTCTCCCATCTCTTGTGCAACTGTGCACTTTTTTGCTACTGAAACAATAGTAATTTTTTTTTTAATGTTTAACGTTAAATATCTTTTTAGTTATTGATTATAAACACCTAAAAGTAAATAATTTAAGAAAGACAATTTAATAATTCTTTTAAATGCAAAAACAATAAATAGGGTGTTCCATTTAATTTTTTAAGTTATTGAACTTTTAACAAACGCCTTCATTTTTTTATCTTTGCAAATGCAACACACTAAAAAATGTTACAACTTTATAGCTTGTACCTTTTTTCTTTGCGGTAGTAAAAAAAATATTTCTAGATGTCTTAGTTTTTGTGTAATAAATTTTTAAAAAGTGCAAGTTTTCGTCAAAAAAACCGTCTTATTAAAACTAAGCAAAAGCGACGAATAAAAATTTAACTTAAAAACAGCATAAAAATCTACATCTAAAAATGGTAACTTATTTTTGAGACACGCTGTATAGTTGAAAATAATTTTAGGCGATGGACTAGATTAATATCTATCAATGTCCTATATATATTTTTTTAATTTTACCATTTTGGACTTTTTCAACTCGCTGGGAAACAAATAATAAATATAGGCACGAGTAATGAAATATTTCCCAACTCGGTTGTAATATACTATACCTAACGTACAATGTAAAAAAAACTATAAAAATACCTCAATCACTACTGTAAGTAGTGTGAGTATTACATTTTAAGTCCCATTGCCTCCGATTTTTGTAAATTTAAGATATGTTAAAAAACATGCAAAAATAAAAACCACCTATTTTACAGTTTATAAAACTTGTATAGAACATACAGTGAGATCAAAAAGTCTGTCTACCAAGCAAGCGTGGAAATTTAAAACGTATGTCTGTGGAAGATAAAATGTCACAATGACAAATGAGAAATGTCAAAATAATTTTTCTGTAAATTATAACAGGAAACCGTGGTGAACAAAATCTCATTTTAGGATATTTTGAGACGTTTCATAGAATAATTCAATTTAATTAGCTCAATGTTTTAATTTTTATAAAATATTTTTTTGACATTTAGATAATATACGAACTGCCATGCAACATACGTCCTCAACTAGGACGCCTACTTGATAGAAAGACTTTTTGATCGCACTGTAGTAAAAGGATAAGAGTGTTTATATTAATTTTTTAGGAATTTTAAAAGCAAGCGTAATTGCTTCTTTTTCCATTTAAACAAACATTATATTTTTACATTATTTATTAATAACAAACTTTACGTCCGTAGTGTACCTATTTATATCTGATATTTAAAAAAAAACAATTGTTTAAAAGGTGATTCAAAAGTGTCGGACCATCTCTTTAGTGGTGATAAAGGACTTCTATTTGAAAGTTCCCACGACAAAAAATTGTTTGAGCCTTTTTCACGAGCTCTTCAAAGATTAGTTTTGAATTAACATTTTGGCCATTTCGATTATGTAACAGAAACAGCAGTTCTTGTACGACTGAACCTGTTGAAAAAATCACCATTTGTGTCTTATGGTGCAAAACATTTAACAAATTTAACAATAAATTATATCTAAGAACATCGGAAACAGTTTTATTTTACTCAAACAAAAATCGGAAAGTCTGCTATCACCATTGGAGAGTTGGTTCAACATTTTTGAATCAGCCTGTATGTTGGTTTGTACAATTTTCTACAAACCTGTTTTTCCAAATTACGTAAAGAAAACGCTGAAATACGGATTTTTTATTTTTACGCGTTCTCAGAACAAAAATCAGTGACAATAAAATTTAAAACTGATCGTTTGGAATTTTCTATAGGCGTTTCTGAACTCTCTAGAAGGAATATTGACAAATAAACTGTATAACAGTTAAAGGTCAGAGAAAGTGAAAACAAAATCTTGCATTGAGTGTTTTCTCGACATAATTAAACACAGAGTGTCACGAATAAAATAAAATAAAACACCAAAAAGTTCAGGAAGTGGTTCCCTGGGTCAAAATAAGAAGAAAAAAAAGTTATAATGGACCCATGTCCGAAAATGAATCCCAAGAAAAAACTCGTTTTTCTCGAAAACAGAACGTTGTACAAAAATAACATTCAGACAATTTTTTAAAATAAATCGGAATCTACCAAAAAATTTCAAAAAACTCCTTGTAAAAAAATAGATTGACTCCTGTGCCTCGACTCCCCTAATTAGGGTATACAATTTTTGAGATCACCAATAGATTTAGCGACAAAAAATTACTCCAGATCTTGGAAATGTATATCCACCGATTAAAAACCTGTTGCCCGCCAACGCAGAGGGCTCTAGACATAGAAGAAGAAGTTTTTTCTTATCATATTTTTCGTCAATATTGAAAATATCTATGCCAGAAAATAGCAAAAAAGCGCAAGTAAGAAAGTAATGACTAATGATACTATTTTCGAACATGAGTGTCCTGACAACATGAACAACACTTTAGTCGCAAGCGAAGCAAGCCGCTCTCAGGCAATTATTATTTTTAATATCCTAATTAAGCGACTTTCCACATAAATCAATCCCGGTAATAATGAGCGAGGAATGCAGCTAGCGCGAGCGATGATATATGCGCACCAACGCTACGTTCGTTATAATCACATATTGGCAATTAGTTAGGGGACTAAATTGACCACCATCATTATCCTTGGATGATTTATTTTAAGCGATTCGACACGAGTTAAATTAGAGCCCTAGTCTGATCGCCCCCTTCGCCGCCCCACTGCTTGTCATCGGACGCTATACAAATGTTTTGGATAAATTAAATATAGAGCTTTAGCGCGACATAATATGGCGTAGGCCGGCTATCCATATACGTGAAAATGTGTAATGAATCACGAAAATTGATTGTGTGGAGACTAATTGTGGATATTGATATGAAGAAATCACCACATAGTTTAAGTTCATTTATATTGTGCTGTAATTGAATGTCATGTTTCATGAACCCACACCTTCAGGTGAGGTGGCAGGAATTAATTCCTGAAAAAGTTGCAGCTGACTCATTTCCTTCACGCAGTGCATGAAAAACGCTTATTAACGAATCGAAGAAAAACTGAATATGTGGAAGATTTTTCGTGTAACTCTCACTGGCTAAGACTAAGAGACCGATTATGTCAGATGAATAAAAAGTATGGAACCAAACGTTTTTGCTTGAACTATTTATTTTTTTAAAAAACTAATTGATGAATTGAATGATAAAATACTAAAAAAAATGTGATGTTTTATTGAGAACAAAATTTTTCGAAACTCTTTTGTTTTTGAGTTGTACATTTTTTTTTTTAATGGCAACCCACTATAAAACTATTTTTCGTGATCTAAGGATTACAACTATCTACTTTATTTTTAATTTTTTCAAAACTAATTTTTTACATAAATTGCAATTTTGACAAAAAAATCCCATAATTCAAAAACAAAACAAATTTTCGTTCTCAATTCTCAATTTCTCATATTAATTTATATTAAGTATTATTTTCTAGAGACAAATGATTTTGAAAAAAACGCTTGGTTCCATACTTTAATTCACCCTGTATAATACAGCAAGCCAAGACTTAAATCAATTGTTCATTTAAAGTTTGTTGTTCCCAAAACTCTCGTAACCTTTAAAACAGTTTTCCATCTGAAGAAAGAAAGCAAAAGATCTTGATATCTATCATACTACAGGTATATTTCAATTTTAAATTCCTCTCACTCCTTTCACTTCGAGTGCTTCCCCGTAACGCTTGCAAAGCTATACGCTTCTATAAGCATGTTTATGATGCAAATCCCTTATATTGGTTGCAAATATGATCAAAATTCACTCTTCAACATTTAAAAGTAGAAATACAATACAAAATAAACATAAGCGAGTTTAGTTGTTTGAATTTGTAATGGTCTCTTATTCTTGACGTTCTGAAAAAAACATGTTAAAAAAACTAAATAGTATTCTACGCGATTAGTGGTAAGAAAAGATTCATTATTTTTTAGAATTTTAACAACTTTTAGTCGTATACCTACATATTTAAGAAAAATATAAATAAAATACAAAGTAATATACAGTGGAACTCCTCCCGATTATAACGAAAAATCGGCTATAACGAGTAAATCGTCTGGTCCCTTGCTTTACTCTATATAAAATTCTCTCTCTATAGCGAGTATTTTTCTGGAATTGAGGTGGATATAACAAAACTTTTATTTTGTCCAAGATCGGTAATAGCGAGAAATTCTGAGAAATTTCGGAAACAAATCGGTTATAACGAGAGTTTCTAGAAGAAATAAAAATTTTTTTTGGAAATGCTGTTTTTGCGCGCTAATGGTCTTATTTTTCTCACTTTTTCAGTCTTGAATAACTTTTCAAGCAGAAAACACTTCGTCTTTCTGTATTAATATGTCGTCCTCGAAAAGAAAAACGTTTTCTATCAAAGAAAAAATATCAATAACAACAGAGTTTGAAAGTGGTAAAAACAAGCTGTAATCTGCATAGAGAAAAATTTAGCCAATTCTACATTAGCAACAATTTTAAAAGATTACGAGTTCAACTGGTGAATTTTCGTCAAAAGTGAAGAAGTACTAAAAATGCTAAATTAGAAAAAGCCATTCTTAAATGATTCAAAGTGAATCGCGACTTCAATGTGCCCATAAGTGGGGCCAAGTTAAAAGGAAAAGCAGAACAATTTGCAGAAAATATTGGTGATTCTCTAGAGATGAAATTTTTTGTTATTGGGTGCTTCCACCTAACACGATGTGTTTTACAATAGCCTTGTACAATTAGAAAGTGCAATTGATAAGATAAAAATGCTTCATTACAAAAAACAAACAAAAATTACAGATTTTTTTCATAAATATTGTTTTAAACTTCTTTAATATTCGTATTAAATAAAATAATTTGCATAGTACATGTTTAAACACTTTTACTATCCATGACTGTTTATAGCGAAAAACGGTTATAACGAGCAAATACGTTGGCCGCTTGAGTTCTCGTTATAGAGGTTCACCTGTATATATTTTTTGAAAATTTGAATATTTTTTTATAGTCTGACACTCCAAAATGTGACATGCTTTCCCAAAGCAAGAATTATTAAATTCTTTTATTAAACATTTTATAAAGTTTTAACTATTTTAAGTGCATTCTTTAAAATATAAAATACACAATATTTGATGGAATAAAAATGCATTTTGCTTTAGAGTGATAAATCGTGTAATATATTCGCGGTCAGCTACGTGTCAGTTTGACAATATGAATTTTCATTTGTTCCACTGTAAATTTCGCTACAGGAAGATGATATTGGGCGTCTGTAAAATATTGAATAGTTATTTGAAACGTAACGTGACGTGACTGTCAAAAATTAGATTGATACTCACCACCGGACTTGCATTAGATTGGATGGATGCACTACAACCTAACCTACTGTATCAGCAGCTATGACCAATATCCAATATTGTTGAATCAATTTCAATATAATTTATTGCATAAAGATGTTTACAATTTAATGACAATGAAGTACAAAATTATGAAAATCATCGTTAGTAGAATTCGGAAATTTGACTACACAAGACAGTAGATGAGGTTTTAGCATATACGTCGACCACAATTACCGTCAGTCGCCGTTTTGCCCTTAATAGGGGGGCGGCGGCCCCACCACCACCGGAGGAGAGCCATCAGTGCGCCCTGATTGCGTTCTGTTGTCTTGAGCAAATTGATTACAACTCAAATTAAAGTTTTTGCCGTTCATGATTAAACATGCATGAGAGTGGTCCGCTAGGTGTGGATGCAATGGGGCTTTAATTAGAATTTCCATCCGATTCGACTACTTATCACAAATTATTATCATTTAATCGATTTCTAATTACGACCAGTTGAAAATTGATTGTTTTCGAAACTGCGATATTCTGAAATTCTCTCCTACTTGTTTACTTTTGAAATGATGGCTTTCTCACTTGACGGCAGGTTGATATTATTGCCGTCGCGTTAATTATGACTGAAGTGTGTCCGTTTTTAATTAAAGTGAGCAGATCATTAATTAACTGCATCTACAAGTAGCGGTATTGTCAGTTATAGAAGAAAAATAAATTAAAACAACTTTTCGTTATAGGATTTTGTTCTTTATAGCAATCTTCAATCCATTGTGAAGATAAGAAAAATGATTCTCAATAACCAAATGTTTATTTTCAAAATAGGCTTATAATTTTCTCATAATATGAAAAACGTCCCAAACCATAACTTCATTATTTTATATTATAATCTAGCCTGTATAAACAAATGTTTTTCAAAATTGATCATCCACAATTAAAAACAAAATATTTCATAAATAAACATTAAATATAAATTGTAAATATTAACTTGTAAAGATTAAAAAATCAGTTCTCTTGACAAAACAAAACAAAATACAGTAGAACCCCTCTATAACGAAAACTCGTTATAACCGATTTTCGCTATAAACAGTCATAGATAATAAAAGTTTTTAAACATATACTATGTAAATTATTTTATTAAATACGAATATTAAAGAAGTTTAAAACAGTATTTAAGAAAAAAATCTGTAATTTTTGTTTGTACTTCTTCACTTTTGACGAAAATTCACCAGTTGAACTCGTAATCTTTTAAAATTGTTGCTAATGTAGAATTGGCTAAATTTTTCTCTTTGCAGATTACAGCTTGTTTTTACCACTTTCAAACTCTGTTATTATTGATATTTTTTCTTTGATAGAAAACGTTTTTCTTTTCGAGGACGACATCGATACAGAAAAACGAAGTGTTCTCTGCATGAAAAGTTATTCAAGACTGAGAAAGTGAGAAAAATAAGACCATTAGCCCACAAAAACAACATTTCCAAAAAAAATTCTGGTACACAATACGTACAAGAAAACCCTTGCAGACTTTTCCAAATCCATATTTTTTTATTTGTCAAAAATGATGGATAATTTTGAATTTGTCAATTTGCCACGTCAAGGTAAATTGATAAATTAAGAAATTCAAAATTACTAAACTGAAACAGCAAGTAATGCCAACATTTGTCATTTTGACAGCACGGATGTCATTGAAAACGACAATACCTACTAATCAGCATTTAATTTACGCTTTATCATACAATAATAATTATATTGACAAATGCAAATATCCAACCAAACATTAATTGTTATAATCTAATTAAACAACGCAATAATCCTTAACAACAAAACAAAATAAATTGCACGATAAATTAACTAACCTTCCAGCAAAACATACATTTTTATTTGCTACCTAAAATAACTAATGACAAGGAGTGATGATAAAAATTGACAAAATAAAACACAGAGACCAGTCATTAATTTATGACATATTCCATAAATATCTTCATTAAAATAAACAAAAAGACTAAATAAAACTGGGAGAATAACATACAAGAAAACCATAAATATTTGAATTGGCGACCTCCATAATAAAAACTGCGGGTGTTCGAATATAGTTTATGTTTGTTAAACATGTATTCTTAGATCTTCAAAAACGTTTTAATTTTTATTTTCTTGAGATCATTTTATAATCCAAGAGTGACCAATTTCGTCTAAAGGTACGAAAATCTATAAATTTAAAAAGCCAACGCAAAAACAGGTGGGCCTGTCTTTTCGATTGCCTGCAACTAACCACGTTATACAGAGTGTTTATAAATGATTTTCATCTAGCCAGCTTTGGAATTTTTTGCATGTAACTTTATTTGTGCCGCTCTACTTTTTTGAAAGCTCTAGTTCTGTCATTAGTGTCACTTATTAATTAATAATAAATTGTTGTTAATTAAACTTTTATTGTTTCAACTAATTTCGAATAATAATTAATAATAATGTATACTTTGGAAGAAAACAAGCTTATAATTGCTTAGTAAACGGCGATTTTTTAATTTCGAGTTAAAACAAGTAGGTACCCCTATTTTCGTAAAGCGGCATTTTTTATTTTTTAAATTCACAGCTGGCTAGATGAAAAACATTTATAACCACTTTGTAGTTCCAAATCAATTAATTATTTTTCTTAGTATGACATGTTATGACAAAACAACTGCTTGCATTAGCAGTAAAATTTGATTTTGTTGTTAAAAAAATTGTTGATTATGATGACTGATTGGCAAATCACGTGCAAATGTTTCAGAAGATATTTGGAATTTCGGATTTGACTTAAAATCTGTTTAATTTTTTAATTGTAATTGTAACTTAATTGCTGAGGACCGTGTGAGTAACAGATGTCCAAGCAATTTTCTCTATCAATTTCCATAACAAAACATTTCCATGTAGCGAAACATTCATATTCTAATGAAGGTAAACACACCAATAACATTTACGAGGAAAACCAATAAGTGGCCTCGTAAAAGTTATGATTTATTCACAATTATACAAGCAATATACGTAGGGAATGGAGTCGATTTTACGACTTTTGGTTGATACAATTCCGACAAAATACATATTGCACATCGGCACACTCCATTAGATAAATCACTTAGTAGGAGTGACAGTTATAGAAATTTCTTAATTTGCCAATTTCTGGAAACATTACCCAACTCGTTCAACGACACGGTAGAAATTACACTTTAATAATTTGATGCACACCAATAATAATGTCACTGAGGTAAAACCTAAACACGTCCTTGACAAAAAATCCATCAAGTGTCAGGTGCGTCAAACCAAATTTTGCAGAATAGTTAGATAAACATAAATTTCGAAAATAATAACTTTTCGTAATTAATTTATTTTAGTCATTTCGTTGAAAGTTTACTTTATTTTCTTCTATAATTGTATCAACCATCGTTGATTTAAATAACATTTATCAGAACCAAACAAAATCTATTGGATAAGAAGGTTTAAATCATGTTCAAAAAACACTAGTTTTAAGGAGTGTTAACAAATTTTTCCTTTTTTTTATGTTGTAAATTGCGGGAAAACTGTATTTCAAAAAACTGTATGATATAATATTTTGCTGTAGACATATGTAAAATGTTCCAGGAAATCGATTGGCGTCAAGGAAACTGCTAAATTCGTAATAGTTTTAAAGTTATAGTCGAATTTATATTTTTGATATTTTTGACTTTATCAGAAATTTTCTGTGTATTAAATAATTAAATTTTCTATCCAACGGTACCAAACATAAGAGGTCATCCAATAAGTCCTGAGTTATTGACAATAAACCGTTCTGGTACTAAAAATCGACCAAAATCTCGACAAAAATCAAAAAAAATTTCAACTTTAAAATTGATCCATTTAACGTTTTTTTACATCTCTAGAGGTGCTAAATACTCAAAAAGGTGCAGGGTCAAGTTTAAAAATTTTCGAATTTTTTGAGTACCTATGCATAGTTTTTGAGATATTGAGTAATAAAGTTACGACTTCTTTTATGAAAAAAACTAAAAATGGCTCTGTACCCGGAACTTTTTAATTCCCACTCTGTTTTCGAAATTGATTCATTCGAACCCACTGAAATTGCAATCACGCTAATATCAATTAAATTGTTTATAAACAAATTAGTTTAATTAATGCTAATGGAGTTATAGCGCTAACAAATTTATAATTACACAATTACATTTCAATGAAATGTGTTCATTTAAAGATGAAGAATTTTGCACCGACGTGTCAAAATAATATAAATTAAGATTAAACAAAAATTATACTTGTAATAAAAGGAAAAAATGTTCTCACCTTATTGTTTGCATCGAACTGGAAACGTTCTAAGAATCCGACTCTGAAAATAAATTAAATAAGTTAGAATACTAGCAACAATGTAATAAATTTATGAAATTTAAAATGTAGACAATAATTAATAAAATTACCTTAAGATAAAAAAATATTTCAACACATATTTTCTCAATTTAAAATTAAGCAGAACTTTTATTATGTTGTTTTTTTTTGACCTACTTATTTTAAGGGCTACGGTTGTTGTAGTAATGTGATATTAATCTCTACCTAAATAATTTATATTTTAACTTCCGTTAGAATCCGTTAGCAACTAAGAGATATTAAATCCAAAAGTCTTAGATGGGACACCCCGTATATATGTATATTTAAAACCATGTAATGCAAAGAAGTAACTTGTAATAGCTTGGAAGCCAGTACTTTAGCATAGGGTGTTACAAAGAAAATTACAGGTTCCCACAACCCATTATTGGTTTTGCATTTTACGACTATTAAAGTCTATTTCATAAATAAATTATTTACAACACGTCAATTCATTGTTATTTCTTTGTGAAACTCTCAGTTTCGTTCGCAAATCCCCCAAAGCTTGTTGCTATTAAAGATAAATAATTGAACTAAAAGAAATTTGGCAATTGCTCTGAAAGTCAACGAAAAATAAACGATTACGATTTTTAATAACAATGTGGTTGCTACAAGATGAAATAATTTAAATTTTACTTCAAAAGCATGGGAAACATTTAAAATTTCAATCGAAGCCCATTCATGCGCAAAATTGATTTAGCTATAAAACAGTGTCTATATTATAAAAAGCCTTAAAAGTTTTGCACTTAGTGAAGAGATTAAAAGTTTCGATACGGCAGTCGAGCTAGGAATGTTTCTATATCATTATAGTCATGTTGCTATACACGAAACTTCAATTTATGGGGATACGCTGTATTAGTTCCCTGTCAGTTTAATTAAATGAGCTTAATTACGTTCTGGATAGTTTCGCGAAGAATTTCACACACATATATCAATAACTTTGCGTCTGCATGATAATTTCATAATCACTAAATTCAACAATCAGCAAAATTATAAATCGTAATGATAAAAAAACAGAAGACTTAAATTAGTAATCATTTCAAAATGTCCAAAAAATTTTTTGGAGAAACCAAAAAAGAATGTTCGTCATATGTAGGTACAGTGGAACCCCTCTATAACGAGAACTCAAGGGGCTCGTTATAACCGATTTTCGCAACAGTCATGGATAATAAAAGTTTTTAAACATGTACTATGCAAATTATTTTATTAAATACGAATATTAAAGAAGGTTAAAACAATATTTAAGAAAAAAATCTGTAATTTTTGTTTGTTTTTTGTAATGAAGCATTTTTATCTTATCAATTGCACTTTCCAATTGTTAAAGACTCGTGGTTAGGTGGAAGGAACCAATAACAAAAAATTCCATCTCTAGAAAATCCCCAATATTTTTTGCAAACTGTTCTGCTTTTTCTTTTAACTTGGCCCCACTTATGGACACAATGGAGTCGCGATTCACTTTGAAGAATTTAAGAACGGCTTTATCTAATTTAGCATTTTTAGCAGTATGTACTTCTTCACTTTTGACGAAAATTCACCAGTTGAACTCGTAATCTTTTAAAATTGTTGCTAATATAGAATTGGCTAAATTTTTCTTTTTGCAGATTACAGTCTGTTTTTTACCACTTTCAAACTCTGTTATTATTGATATTTTTTCCTTGATAGAAAACGTTTTTCTTTTCGAGGACGACATACTAATACAGGAAGACGAAGTTTTCTCTGCTTGAAAAGCTATTCAAGACTGAAAAAGTTATAAAAATAAGACCATTAGCGCTCAAAAACATTTCCAAAAAAATTCTGGTACAGAATACGTAATGGAAACTCGCAGGATTTTTATTTCTTCTAGAAACTCTCGTTATAACCGATTTGTTTCCGAAATTTGTCAGAATTTCTCGCTATTACCGATCTTGGACAAAATAAAAGTTTTGTTATATCCACCTCAATTCCAGAAAAATACTCGCTATAGAGGGAGAATTTTACATAGAGTAGTATACAAAACAGCAAGGAACCAGACGATTTACTCGTTATAGAGTTCCACTGTATAATGAAAATAGTACATGCACAACTAGTTATGTCATGAGCATGAATAAGAAAAACCATGTAACTCCAACTATTACCTTCACAATAAAGCAATTAATTTAATTAATATTTCCCACTTTTGTTAACAATTAAACACCAGCGTCATAATTACACATCGTCAAGTGTACAGCATAATACCTGTCAAGCCGTCACTTTGAATAAAACTATCTCATTAATTTTTTAATAGTGAAAAATATTTCGCAAGTTTAATAATCGGCCGGTGACCTGTAGCCTCTTCAGCGTTGAGATGTCCACCTAGAGGCGATACCCGAAGGCCGATAGGGCAATTAAATATATCTTGGCAGTAATTACGTGTAGGGCGAAATTAATTGGCCATAACGTTAGAAAAAACTACATGATAGTGTCATTTCGGAGCGCCTATCTGGGATCTCCAACAAGTTCACTGCAAGTGTATTTCCTCCCAGGCTCGGTAATGCATATTGTAGATGCGGCGATAGTGTCAGCCAGCTGGCGGTGTTGCCTCGCTCTCCACTAATGTAGAATGTGTGTTTATGGATATATTTTATTAAAAGCAGTGCTAATCGGTTGCGGTTCGAAAAATTATCTGCCTAATTGGGATGTGATGGCGTGCTTTTTGCCAACTTCGGCCATAATAAACGATTTTTCACTCAACGTCAATTATTATTATCGTCACGTTATCTCTCAGATGACCACTATCTACTAAATACAAAGATGCGTTCAACTTTAGGATAAGGGAAATCTCGTTCCTGGTAACATTTTCAATAATTTGAACGAAAAAAACTACAGAACTACCGACAATTCCTGAAAGTGAAATAAAACCGAAAGTGGAATGTGTAACACACTGGTCGCCAAAATTAACCCGAAAACTAAAATTTTGCGATTTTTCACATTGTCGGATTTCGACGAATTTGTGTTTGGCTTAAAGAAAAAACTTTGTAGATCATTGTAATTTAATTCAATAACATTTCTAGTTTTGTCTTTTAAATATGATACTCAAAAGATGAAGCCACTGTTCTTTTACTTATTTTTATACTGAGCTGTGGTCTGGAACAGAGACAAACTTAAGTTTTTACTGATTTCAGATTTTTAGATTTTTTGTGTTCAAAGGCGTAATTGTGCTCCTTTGATGACATAAGCAATAATTTTCGGTTTAACTACCTTTTTATGTAGCCTACTTTCTGAACAAATATTTAGTAACATTAGGAAAGCAACGTCTTATCTCTGGGGCACCAGAAGACAAAATTTTGAAACAAATTGGTCCTCATTCAGAAAAGAACGGGAAATAATCTGAAATAAGTAAAAACTTAATTTTGTCTTTTGCACACTACAGCTCAGTATAAAAAAAGTAAAAAAACAGTGCTTTCGTCTTTTAGGTATAACATTTACAAGACAAAACTAGAAATGTTATTGAATTAACTTACAATGATCTACAAAGTTTTTCTTTAAGCCAAGCAAAAATTCGTCGAAATACAACAAAGAATAACAAAAATATTGCAAAATTTATGTCCGGTTAATTCAAGCGGCCAACGTGTTTGCTCGTTGTGACCGATTTTTGCTATAAACAATCATAGATAATAAAAGTTTTTAAACATGTGCTATGCAAATTATTTTATTAAATACGAATATTAAAAAAGTTTAAAACAATACTTAAAAAAAATCTGTAATTTTTGTTTGTTTTCTGTAATGAAGCATTTTTATCTTGTATGCATTTTCCAATTGTACAAGGGTATTGGAAAAGACATCGTGGTTAGGTGGAAGCACCCAATAACAAAAAATTTCATCTGTTGAAAATCCCCAATTTTTTCTGCAAATTTGTTTAGCTTTTTCTTTTAACTTGGCCCCACTTATGGGCACATTGGATTCGCGATTCACTTTAAACCATTGAAGAACGGCTTTATCTAATTTAGCATTTTTGGCAGTTTGTACTTCTTCACTTTTGACGAAAATTCACCAGTTGAAGTCGTAATATTTTGTTGTTGCTAATGTAGAATTAGCTAAATTTTTCTCTTTGCAGATTATAGCTTGTTTTTTACCACTTTCAAACTCTGTTATTATTGATATTTTTTCTTTGATAGAAAACGTTTTTCTTTTCGAGGACGACATATTGATACAGAAAAACGAAATTGTTCTCTACTTGAAAAGTTATTCAAGACTGAGAAAGTGAGAAAAATAAGACCATTAGCGCGCAAAAACAACATTTCCAAAAAAATTCTGGTACACAATACGTAATGGAGACTCGCAGGATTTTTATTTCTTCTAGGAACTCGCGTTATAACCGATCTGTTTCCGAAATTTCTCAAAATTTCTCGCTATTACCGATCTTGGACAAAATAAATGTTTTGTTGTATCCACCTCAACTCAAGGGACCAGACGATTTACTCGTTATAACCGAGACTCGACCTCTAAATTACACTTTTCCCATCCTAACTACTAAATACAATTCAAAATCTAAATGCTTTTTTTGGTCCCGAGGTAAATGTCTTCTCTCTATTTCTAATTTTGAGTTTTTCTTTTCCTGCTTGTTGTGTTCTTGTTGTTTGCAAGTATTGTTTTCTGTTTCTTTTAGAAATTAAAGTCACTTACAATCACTTTTTTTATTTAATACAACTTCCAGTAGTCAGTTAACAATAAATATCGGGAAAGGGTCCAACTTTAAATAGAAATTCCAATTAAAAGACTAATTTGAAATTCTTTAGAAATACATAAAGATACCTATTAAACCTGAAACCTCCATTTAAAACAAATAAAATCAAGAATACATTCATTTAGTTATAATGCAAGTGCAGTGATGGTTTCATCCCGTAGCGAGATCGTAACAAGTCCAGTAATGAAAACCGAAATGAGCCAAAGCACCTACAGTGAAACTATTTTAAGCATCTTGTTCCGATAATTAAATAAGAAGTTAGTGGGGATTGAGGTGGTGACCATCTTCGTAACTAAAAATTGGGCAAGAGAAAGGATGATTGCAAAAGTTTGAGTGTCCCTAGAGTGAAGAATTTAAATTGAAGAAGTTGAGGGGGAGTAATTATGTTCGGTGGGGATTGCGGTTAATTCCATACATCAGTCACAATTTTCCGTTTTATTGCTTGATGAAATTGAAAACGTTATAGTTTAATTGCCTTTAATAAAATTTAAATACATACACCAGACCGTTGTGCGGTTTAATTAAGTTGTAGCTATGTGAATGATGCCGGTACCTATTTGGTTTTATTGATTTTTGGAATCCTCTCTTCTAGGATTTCATTACTTGCCTAGTTTGCTCGCTGAACCGAAACTTGTTTGTTTCAACATTAATTTATTTTAATTGATTTTCTTCGAGATTTATCTCTTGAATATTCGGGGTCGTCACAGTTAAATGGCCGTGCTAGCACGACGTTTCGTCATTCCCACAGACGGAAAAAGTTCATAAGGATAATAACACAATCAGAAATAAAAGTTTTGATTCGAATGAGTAATAATTCCAAGTTGTGAGACTAGAACGCCCGCTATTATACGTAACAAGCAGGCGCACTTGTAAAGTTAATGAATGTCTGCTCTCTATTACCGTGATTACATATTGCGTATAGGCACATCTCCGACTTAATTACAAAATTTACAGTTTCGACTCTACTGCCACATAACAAAAATAAATTAATTTCCACCTTACTTCAAACCACATGTTTCTAGATAAAGTGAAATCAATTATTTATAGAATGCTTATTAATTTACGTACACAAATTATTCGCAAATGCAAACACATTTAAAATTAATAAAACAAACTGCTCCAAGAGGTGTTCGTTCAAGCACACTTGCTTCGAAAACGATAATTAGTCGTCCTAGAATAAAACAGAGATTTACACACTCATAACACATTTAATAGCAATTTATAGAAATTTTCATTTAATCAAGTATATTTCTGAAGCATCTGAAATGTCAAATGATTTACTAAGGTTATTTCTGAGCTGTTGAATGAATATAATAAGCACAAGCTGGTAGCAACGAATTGTAAATAGCGATAAAGAAAACATGGGTTAATTACTTAATTACAACATTTCAATAGTAAACTATAAGTAGGTACTGAACAAAATTTTCATCCTAATTATTACATAAAAAAACTGTAAACACAAATATATCACAAGTTAAGATGAATTTTTTGGCAGAAAATAATTTCTTACAAAAAAAATTGACGTAAACATACCATAGAAAGAGTATAAAATATTAGTGTTGAAAAAAAAGTTATAAAACTGATTAGACGGTGGCAAAATTTAATTTTACATCCATTAAAAACATTTAATTGCCTTTAATTGGCGTCTTAACATATTTCTACATAATAATAAAGGAAATATACAATGAAAAGTGGCTGAAAATGTCAGTGTTCCGAAAAAATTAATTATTTATATGATAGTTATTTAAACAGTTTACAAACTTTGTGAAATTTACAAACATCCATCATTCAAAACGAGGCGAATGACTAATGGCTTTCATCCGATTTGTAAATGTGCAAATTTACATTAACCAATTTATTAAAAAAGTAGTGAAAAACATTTAATGATTCACATTTAACGTACTTCATAGCGGAAAGAAATGCCATAAACATATCAGAAATGAATTTACGACATCACAACAATTCGTAAATGAGGAAATTTATTTATAATAAAACATAACAAGAAAAGGTGCGAGATTATGAACCACTTAATAAAATTTTACATTAATTTAATTAAGTTTATGGAAGGCATTTCCACTGTTTCATTATATCTACATCCCGAATCCTTGAACGTATAATTTAATTAAAAAGAAATATGCCAACATATATTACAATAATATCTACAGTAAATTATAGCGATGGTGTCTAGGCGGTTCCCTTTGTTTTCATGTCGCACTATTCTTTCAAATGACTATATAAATTACAGGTTTTCAGCAAACTTTTCGATGCTATCAACACTGTTTCTTATATCATTATCTACAACGAAAAGTTTAATTTCGAAGCATCAGCCCGAAACTAAATACAATAAAAACGAATTCCAAAAACACCGTCTAATTTTAAATGTGTGAAACATAAAAATAACTCAAATTCCGGTTCGCTCCCAATTTAGATAACAAGTTGTGTCTAAAACTTGTCATAACTTCAGTTGTAATCGAATTATACTTTCTGGTACAGTGGAACTCCTCTATAACAAAAAATCGGCTATAATGAGTAAATCGTCTGGTCCCTTGCTTTACTCTATATAAAATTCTCTCTCTATAGCGAGTATTTTTCTGGAATTGAGGTGGATATAATAAAACTTTTATTTTGTCCAAGATGGGTAATAGCCAGAAATTCTGAGAAATTTCGGAAACAGATCGGTTATAACGAGAGTTCCTAGAAGAAATAAGAATCCTGCGAGTCTCCATTACGTTTTGTGTACCAGAATTTTTTTGAAAATGTGGTTTTTGCGCGCTAATGGTCTTATTTTTGTCACTTTCTCAGTCTTGAATTACTTTTCAAGCAGAGAACACTTTGTCTTTCTGTATCAATATGTCGTCCTCGAAAAGAAAAACGTTTTCTATCAAAGAAAAAATATCAATAATAACAGAGTTTGAAAGTGGTAAAAAACAAGCTGTAATCTGCAAAGAGAAAAATTTAGCCAATTCTACATTAGCAACAATTTTAAAAGATTACGAGTTCAACTGGTGAATTTTCGTCAAAAGTGAAGAAGTACAAATTGCTAAAAATGCTAAATGAGATAAAGTCGTTCTTAAATGGTTCAAAGTGAATCGCGAATCCAATGTGCCCATAAGTGGGGCCAAGTTAAAAGAAAAAGCTAAACAATTTGCAGAAAAAATTGAGGATTCTCTAGAGATGAAATTTTTTGTTATTGGGTGCTTCCACCTAACCACGATGTCTTTTACAAATGGGAAGTGCAATTGATAAGATAAAAATGCTTCATTACAAAAACAAACAAAAATTAAAGATTTTTTTCTTAAATATTAATATTCGTATTTAGTAAAATAATTTGCAACATGTTTAAAAACTTTTATTATCCGAAAATCGGTTATAACGAGCAAATACATTGGCCCCTTGAGTTCTCGTTATTGAGGGGTTCTACTGTATGTATGTTATCCACAAATACTCGTAAAAAAGTAAAACTTGTCAACATGACATCTACCTCTAACCTTTATCATAATTATAAAATATGTATGTAGGTCCAAAAATCAGTGAATATTAATTTGCTCGAGTATTAATAGACATTAGTTATCATATCAAATACTATTTGTCCACAAACGTTACAAAAGTGATCACTTTTATCACCAAATGTCACAAGSTTAAGTTTTACCTTTCAGCCATTCAGTAAAAATTCTACTTTTGTGCCCAATGGTAAATGTAAGTTACTTCTAGGAAGGGGACGCAGCACGAAACAATTGGTAAAAGACCAAAAAGACCAAAAATCGGCCGCAAAATTATACGGTTAAAGATACGGCAATAAAAATTATTTCGAATCATSAAATATACCTTATTAAACAGTAAAATGCGATAAAATAAAAAATACTAAGAATGGGTACCGAACTAAAAAAAATGCACCTCAGATTCGAACCCGCAACAACGTTAGGTTTGCTACTGGATTTCCAACACTAAATTATTGTCGTAAAGATGTTTTCCAAATAAGTAGGATAAGGAAAGTCGTGTGATGTTCACACCATATACTCGTTTGTTGAAAACAGTGCGCTCTCCCTGGGCCCAAGTAATTTTCACCTATTACCTCATTAGAGATTCTCTTCAACAGGAAGAAGTGCAGCCACATAAAAACTTAATAACTGGTTTTATGTGTTTAACTTATTTATCTCGGTAGGTGGCTATGTAATTTTATCTACGCTTGTTTATTTTTTGTGGCAGTATTACTATTTTATCAACTTCCGTTCTTTTACTGTTTACCGGCAGCGTATAAAARGGCCTCTTTTTAATATTCGACGACGACATACATATTCGGGAGTTGCGGACGACATTGACCGCAGAGTTAAGACGATAAGCGGTCGGTGGTGAAGTTTGTCCCAGGACGAAGCTTGCGGTTAACCTGGTGGTCGAGACAACCTCGCACAGATGTTAAAGTCCTGAGATAATTTAAGAACTTAACATCATAAATGTAACAATTATGGGCCAAAACGCGCCGACCCGCTAAAGGCTAAATGATTGGGGTTATTCACATCGTCTGGCACCTCAAATTTTCTGCTGATAAAATGCATATTTCTTAMTTGAACCAGGGTAAAAGTTACCTTTCTCGTATGTGTTCCACACGCTCGATAAAGTCAATTAAAGTCTACCTAATTACCACACTATCTCCAAGCTCCATAAATCTTCTTGGTGGGGACCCAATAAATCATTGGCTTTCAGGAAAAGAAAGTACGCGACTTGTCAACTTTACTTAATTAAGCACTGACCCGTTAATTGGATATTTATCTTTATTGAAGACCTTGTTATGGAGAGGTAATCAACAACGAAGTCACAATTTGTGAGTTACTATTTATGGTCAACTAAGGTTTTCAACAAAATTTTCCACTGCATATTCAAAAATGTACGATTGTTGTGACTGCAATAAATCTGCTTATAGGCAGTAGTGTCTTGGTTTTTTACAACCGTGGTCAAAGATAATAAAAAAGACACTTGAAGTCTTGGCAATGATCTAAAAACCACATCACAAAACTGCAACCAGCTAAAGTTTAGATCTGAATCAACAAAATTAATTCTTTAAAAGCTCTCCTCAAAAAGCAGCTTTTCTTGTTACATTTGTCAAAGGATCAAACACAAAAATCCAGGTTACTCACACAGCTTTTAATGCCCATCGACTGTATCTAGTTGTTTTATAATTAAATAACTATAAATAWAAAGTCTGTTTTTTTCTTTAAATGGAAATTACCAAGTCAAAAGCAGCTTGTCTCCATAGCCACAAATTTTGTTTGCTCTTTGTTTTTGTCCCTAGAATTTTTATTAAAAAATTAAAGTCAAAATTTTGACTTTTATGAATCTTATGTGCCTGTTTGCTCTTTGAAAGCGCTATAATGGAATACCTGAGGACAGACATCATTATCTAAGGTCTAAAAACAGAATTCAGTGCTAATAATTTTGATAGAAACACACCAAAAGTAAGTACAATGTTGTGGACAAAAATGAGGTTCTTGCTACAAAAACTTTGAAGAAAAAGAATGTATAAACAGAAAAAAGTTATTTAGCAAAAGATACAAGTAGGTATTATGATGATTGGCAATAAATTTTGTGTAATTTATTGAAATGAGCTCAAAGTTGATGCATTTTATAAATTCTTCTTCAGCTTTAGTTTCAAAATTGTTACTTTTCCAACTCGTTCCTCAAAAACGATGCACAAGACACTAATTTAATTGCGTTCTTTCCGAGGTTCTTCCTCATTCATGTTTATTTTGTATTCTTGTCAATTTTTTGCTAAAAATTGAAAATGTTTAGCAAAAATTGCGTCTAAATTTTAAAGGGCCCTTTTTCTAACTTCCTGCTTGCGCACTATTCGTTTCCAAATATCTAAAAACTGTTAGCGGTACCAAATTTGTTCCTTTTTGGTGTTTCATCTCTAAARTTTGTTGTCTTGATGTTTAATGACATTCTTTTCAAATTCAAAAAACCGGAACTGCCAACTTCCTTTTAACCAGAATTTCTTGAATATACACAGTAGATAAAAAATCTTTATTTCAGTAGACGATAAAAGTCTACTTTATCTACTGAAATTAGTTGATAAAAGCACTCTTTGTGGTCAATGTCAGTGGTTTTTCACCCATCAAATAAATTATGCCAATATATGCACACCCGATGAAAAATAACCACAATGCTGGTGCAATCTTCGACCATGTGGTTGTGTTAAAAAGAGCGAAATGTGGTGTCTTTGTTGTTCGAGACCGTATTAAAATTTAATGAAGCAACTTTTGTCGACCCTTTTTAATAAATAATTTATAATAATTAACTCCATTACGTTCGAAATTATTCCATTATATCTTAACACTTCTCTTTAACGAACAATTAATGAATCAGCAAATTTTTAAAAGACTTAATAAATTCAACTTAGGGACATGATGCTTCAAAATTCGTGTAGGATGTCGTACGAAGAATTGTTTAAAGTGACGGTAATAAAACGTCAATAGAAAAATCTGTAGACAAGAGAAACCGTTGTTTTAACAGCGGCAATCATAATGAACTAATGTCAATATTTAGGTAACATGTCAAGATGTTTGAACTCTGTAATAGCAAATATTTTATAAACTCTTTAGCGCACTTGAAAAGATTTTATCCGAACATCTCCATTCGACACACGACCGGATTTGGAAAAATCGACTCTGCCTACTTGTTGATTACCCTCGAGGTGAAATCAGCTCTGATTAATTTCATCCCGCTTTCGCGATCTAAAACGTCTCAATTAGACCGATGAATAATGACACGATGCGTTGCAAAGAGAAGAGAAACAATTTACGATATTTATAACACCTCAAATGTGTCCATAATTCAACCCTTCGAATACAGGCATCTGGGGGACTCAGAAAGGGTTGATTCGTTGGTTCCATGAGCGGCTCAGTTTAATCAATTGTGAGTACAGTCACGTCAAATCTCGGCCAAAGCTTCAAATGTGAAAATTTCGGACAAACAAAATTATGTTCGTTTATTCTATAAGATGTAAATGTAAGGCCCAGAAATTTACAATTCAGAGAAGTTAAAGATACACATCTACAGCCGTCATATATTTTGAGCCGTACATTCCTTTCTCAGTAATTTTAAAGACGACCGTAGTGTTTCGCAGTCGGAGATTCTTAAAGATGCACAGGTTAGACGAGGGGATAAAAAAAGGAGGAGAGACCCGCAGTTTACCTGCTAGTGAGATAACATCTCAAATTCCCTTTTGTAATACCACAATCACTATCTTAAACGTGTCATTACCTATTTGAGACGGTATTATTCCACCGTTTAATAAAAAAACAGTCCGCCAGGTGCATTAAATAACGATTCCTTTGCTTCGTTTGGTGATATTACTTCTATCCCATTATAAGCCAATATAACTGGAAGCAATTTCACAAACCACACACTACCCAAGTCGGATGTATCCCCATGAACCCCTCCTAGTAAATACGACAACTAATCAAATCATAAGGCCAATTGAACACTAAAGATATTATTGCAAACTTTTTATGCGAAAAAGATTTTTCAATTTAGCTAAAACTGACCACCTTATTCCTGAGATAAGTTGGTCCAAAAATTAAACAATAATTTTTTTATTATTTTAATTTTGCAAAGAGGAGAGAGGAAAGTCTCAATATTTTTGCTAAAATACTAGGTTGATCATTTCACGTAACGTTAAAGTTAAAATTTCTACTTATTTGGCTCGATAAAATATTTATTTTTGAAAAAATCTATTATGTTATACTTGAGCAAGCAAATCATGGTATACTTAGGTAAAATTAATTCATTGTCATTTCCATAATTTTTTTCACAAGCACTTCCTTGATTAACTATATACATTACATAAAATCAAAAACATATTAATATTAGACACAAAAAGTAGAAAGAAACTATTTAATTTATACAACTTGGAACTCAAGAAGTTTATTAAACCAAAAGCCATATAGAACAGGAAGTGATAATCTACCCTGCTGTTTTGTTGTTATCAATTTACATGTTTATACAAAATGTAATTTTTCTACAAAATTTCCTCAGTAAGACAGGCATATTTAAAGCATTTGCTTTAATACATTTTCGATTTATCAAATAATATACAGGATGTCCCAGCGAGTTGAAAAAACCTATTAGTGACCTTTAAATAGTGAAATTACACAAAAACTAAGACAGATAGAACATTTTTTTTTACTTCTGCAAAGAAAAAAGTACAGAATTTAAAGCTGTAGCAATTTTTTAGTGTTTTGCATTTGTAAAGATTAATTAATTAAGAAGTTTGTTAAAGTTAAATAACTTAGAAAATTCAAATGGAACACCCTACTTTTTATTTTTGCATCTAAAAGATTGATAAATTGTCTTTCTAAAAAAAATTACTTTTAATGTCTAAATTGATAAATGAAAAGATATTTAACATTCAATATTAATTGTAGCAACAAAAGTAATTCCACCACTCGTTGATTTATCCAGAGATTGTAAAAGTCGTTATAAATACTGAAATTCGAATTATTTTATTGTAAAAATAAAGAATAATAGATTCAGTTTAACACAAATGTGATTATTAAGTGATATTTCTTTTTTTAATGTTTAACGTTAAATATCTTTTTAGTTATTAATTATAAACACCTAAAAGTAAATAATTTTAGAAAAAAAATCTTTTAAATGCAAAAACAATAAATAGGGTGTTCCATTTAAATTTCTTAAGTTATTGAACTTTTAACAAACTCCTTCATTTTTTTATCTTTGCTAATGCAACACACTAAAAAAATGTTACAAACCTTATAGCTTGTACCTTCTTCTTTGCAGTAGTAAAAAAACATTCCTAGATGTCTTAGTTTTGTGTAATAATTTTTTAAAAAGCGCATGTTTTCGTCAAAAAATCCGTCTTATTTTTAAAACTAAGCAAAATCGACTAATAAAAGTTGTCATAAAAATCTACATCCAAAAACGCTAAAAAACATATGGTGTTTCATTTAAAAAAACACAAGTTTGTATTGTAACTTATTTTTGAAACACGTTGTATAGTTGAAAATAATTTTAGGTGATGCACTAGATTAGTATTTATCAATGTACTATACATTTTTTTTAAATTACCATTTAAAGGGCACTAATAGACTTTTTCAACTCGCTGGAACACTCTGTATTATATAAAGGAAGGGATATAATTATTTTTTGCACGATTTGAGTTAAAAAACCTAACAAATTGGCTGTAATTCTTTAGTAAAATTTAAAAATAGCATTCTTTAAAATTACACTGATAACAATAAAAATGTTTATTGACAATTAGCCTATCATAAGAAATGTTGATTTCTACTCCACATCGTGCAAAAAATAAATTTAAACACTAATACATACGTCGTTAGTGTCAATAAACAATGCCAAAATTCAAAAAAAAAAAAACACAAAAATTAAAGAAAATGTGTGCTCAGAGAAAACAATATAACTTTTGACTGGTCCTAAAAACAGTCTTAAAGGCATAAAATTTGTGAGACTTCCTTCTGGCAAATGAGTGTTGATGCACAACGAGCAATAAACACTTAGTTTAATAGACGATTTCTATTATTTATGTTCAATTACAGTGTTTCCCCCGAGTGAGTGTAATTTATCATCTAGTATCGAGTTTTTTGCTGTAATCACCTATTACGGGCCGATGAAAGCCGACAAACGGCCTAGATAGGATTTTATGACCACGATATAGGACGAGTGACTTGACTTATTGATTCGTTTGGATTTCTTTATCTTGGAGCAATTATGTCAATAGGGCGCTTTAATTAGGTAATTGGAAAATTTGAGTGGATAGAAGAAAGAATGATGCAATCTTTGGGTAGTCGAACAAGCAATTAACTTATGCAAATACAATAGAAAATCGACTTAATTTGTTTTGMAAATGTGGATATTGGCMACATTGAAAGAAAAACGACAGCAGTTTTTGTCGCCGATGGTGGAATGAGGCCATTATGGCATCTCTAAAACAATACCCGATTTAATAAACTAATGCAAAATCGTAGTGGATGGGTGGAGATGAAATGAAACGCGAATGGTGTATACCCCGCGGGCATGGAAAGCGTGAGGGGATATTTAGCCCCACTTCCGCAAACCCCTTTGCAACCCCTTCCGATTAACTCCGTCCTTGTCTGTCGCTATAATTAATGAAATTTTCACAGGAACTAACTTACTTCACATAAAAGCGTTCTGAATAAATGCATGCGTATGGAATTTCAACTTTAAACTTCTCAACAAATTTCATAAACTATTTCAGCGCTATTAATTTAATAATTATTACCCCGGCCCGTGCTCCTAAATGGACAGAAGCTTTTGTCTAAAAAAACTTGCACTATCCATAATGAAAACCGTCGATTGAATGAAAAACAAGCGTATAAAATTTATAAGTGAACATAAAACCAAGTAGAACTAAATTAATAAAGGAAAGAAATTTAGTGTAGTAATAAGGTAATAACATAAAACAAACTTGATATGCTCTGAAATTAAACTCGAAGCGAACAAGAAGTTTTAAACCGGACTGTATTGAAACTGTTACTAAACGGGTTCAGTGTTCGAATCCCGAAATCAATCCAAACACTTCTGATTAACTAGAAAATTGATCGCTGCAATAACAATACCCGCTGGAGAGCAAAACCCTCCATCCAATACGACTGTCAATTTTTATTAAGCCGTTCTGGGTCCAGATTAATTCACAAACGCGTTCCCCATTACCCATTACGCTAATTAACTGGACCATCGCACGAAATTTACCTCGGATAGAAGGAAAAATTACTTTCCTGCATTGCTGCTCCATAACAATAAAATCTGCTTTCCCTCTCTTACCAACTGGCGCATGGCCGATGCTCTATCACCTGCTCGTCCAACCGACCTCAAAAACAACCAAATATTCTTTAAGATTAAATCCGAAGCTTATTTCACTGCCAACATCTCCAAATAAATATGTATGTTTCGAAAAACCCTATTCACACTTGACTCCCTTATTGTATATTATCCAAAACTAGTACTACATATACTAAACTTAATGAAATTGGATGGTTAAATATGCTTCACTCTTCCACAAAATCATTCATTTATTTGTACCAAAAAATTAGTTTTAGATCGGATGTTCACAACTTAAACATTAGATTTAAAGGTTTACTTACCCCTCCACTCCACTCCACTGAGTTATTTAAGTGGTCTTTCTCATATCAAAAAAAATATACAACAGTTTACCTCATTCGTTTGAAAACCTCAACTTTGCTAAATTTAAACAAACGTTGAAAAAATTACTTTTATCCAACCAAGCATTTAATTAAGCCTAATTTAGTTTTCTCTTTRTTGATCTTTTTTTCTTTTTGAATGTTTAGATGTGCAACATAAACATGTCTCATGACTATTTTACTTAATACTTTTTCTTTTTCTGTTTCAATTTTGAGTTTGGCATTGTACATCTTCGGCTTTGATATGCACGTTCTGTTTTATTTTTATTTTTTGTATTTTATTTTATTGTTTATTTTTTTTGCATATAATAAAGACCTTTATGATTATTATTATTATTCTCCCTACTTTTTCTAGCTCAAAGAAGATTGTATTAAATTAAAAAAGACTAAATGTACTGCATGCAAAAAGTACTTAAATACAGAGTGTTCCGGCTAAACCCTACATTAGAAGTWTTGGGAGTTCTAACAGTGATATTTATCTAAAATTTTGACTTTAGCCATAATCGTTTAGATCCTTCTCAATAAAAATATTTTCAAGTTACACGGAAATGGGTATCAACTTCGTTACTTAAAATAGAAAGTTATGTTTTTTATTGCGTTTTTAGATTACTCAAGTGATTTTAAGAGAGTTTTTATCACACCTCGTCATGCCTAAATTTAACTGTTTTTGAAATATTTAGACTTAAAAAAAATTAATTTACATCTTCCTCTCCAAAAATCACCATTTTTAACCATTAACCATTTTTAATTATTTGGAAATTGTATTTGGGCATATGAAAAAGAAAGATTAGATCTTTTCTTTCGTGTATTTATAATTAGAAAAATAATTAACAAACCTCCAAAATTTAAGGTTACGTTTAGGAAATTTCAAATACATAAATAATTTTTTTCAAATAGAAGGCCCCAATTTTTTTTCTCTAAATAAAAGAGAATTAAATTCTGTATCAACACTGCCTATACCCAAATTTAATTATTTCCAAGTTATTTTGACTTTTTTTACAATGGAAGAAATTCATTACTATCCATGCTAGCTTTCACATAGTATGCCATGAAAAAATTTCTCACTGAAAAAACGACAAGTTTTTTTTCATAATTGAGTTATACTTTTCGTAAATACAAATTAAATTTATTTAATCTAGATTTAAATAACTTTGATATTCTATTTTTTTTTTCTTATTTCGATGATAACCTATGCTAAAGTAGCTAATGAATTTCTCACAATATCAAAAGAAGTTACTATAACTTGAAAACTATTAAACGTAGGTATAGAGAATGTTAATACAGATCGAAGCAGAACTAAATTCTCTTCCATTTAGTGAAGAAAAAATTGGAGTGTTTCATTTAGAAAAATTGAGTTAAGGGTATTTGAAGTTTCCTAAACGTAACTTTACATTTTGGCAGTTTGTTAATTATTTTTCCAATTATGAATACGACAAAGGAAAGATCTAACCTTTCTCTCTCATATACCCAAATACGGTTTCAACATAATAAAAAATTATAGAGTTATCGATTTTTGAATAGGAAGATTCAAATCCAAAACAATTTAAAAAGGTCTAAATATTTCGAAAACGGTCAAACTTTGGTACAGGCTAATGAAAACTTTCTCAAAATCACTTGGGTAATCCAAGAACGCAATAAAAATAGATAAACATCACTGTTAGAACTCCCAATAGTTCTAATGTGGGGTTTACCCGGAACAACCCTGTATAATCTTGTTTAAAAGKGAATAATGTAATTGCCAAGGTGAAATAAGACGAGTTTATGAGTTTCCTGAATTTATTTGTATCTTCAAAAAAGATAATCAACCTTCATTTAATTTCCAATTAATTAGTAATAYTAATAATATAAAATATTACAGATGCAAGTATAACCTCCAATAGCTGCTGTAGTTGCTTCAAGGATGGAGAACTTASTAATATATCTTGTGATTATATAGCCACGCACACCTTCTTGTATCATAATTTAAGTAAATTTATTACATTAGGCGATATTAACTTCCAGTTATGKGTTATTAAATCTAATAATCGCCAAAATTTTATTTAAGTGCACAAGGCAAAATTTCTGTTGTTTCTTTGCGTTTAAATTTAAGACAAATCAGTGATTTTGCACAAAAAACTGTTGACCTTTTCAGAAAGCCATCTGAACTGTGCCAGATTTGAAATTATAGATGGGAACACCTCCAACTTTATTAAAGCCGCAATAAAAAACAAAACTAGGATGTCATTAAATTTAATATATCTAAAACACTCGTTGCTCAGGAATAACAAACCAGTTTATCATTATTCGTCGCGCTTTAGCTGAAACCTGATTTGAATAATAAATAGAATAGGCACGAGAATGCGCACGCCGTTCATTTCAGTATCAATCAATTGAATTAAGTTGACGTCTGTTCATTCACTTCAAGACATGGCTTATTGTAGATGACAGTGGCTCGAAGACGGACAATGGCAAAGAAGTAAACATCCAGGCAACGTATGGTTAATTGTTACTAAATGCTGGAGGGAATTTTATTATGGTACCATTGTCTTGAGGTCTTTCGGAGTTGGTTCAACGCGATGAGGTGGTTCCAAACCTGTTTTTGAATCACCTGGGTTCCGTTTCAAGACGTTCATTAGTACTGACTCACACAAAGATAAACACTGGAAATACTTTTGAAAAAGTGATTCAAAATTTTGAAAAAACGTAAATATTTGTTTACATGAAGATAACAAGCTACAAACTCTAGACAACATTAAATAAATGCGTCTATAATGATACGTTAAAGAATATGGCAGAAGACATCCTTCGTCGTCGATAAAGTCCTCATCAGTCATCACAGGTGAGTTAGGATCCACGCCAGAGCAGTCATTTCAGAAATGCTCAAGACGGAAACAATAAAAGCATCCTGACAGGATGGCAATTGTATTGTCACGTTAATTTAAGATTTTAATCAACGTTCCACTACGAATGTTGCGACTAATTCAGAATTATTACCTTTTCAGTTCGGTTTAACTTTTTCTCAACTAAAAATAACTCATTTTCAGGAAGCACTACATATTTATTTAATTAATACAATCAACTTGATGAATGAAATTAGGAAGAAGAAACATACGTGCAAGATGTCACTAATTTTAGATAATAAACTTTTAATACTTCGAAACAAATGTGAACATTTGTTGATAAGGTGAAAACACATAAAATAAAAAGAACATAGGGACTTCCTAGATTTGACAATGTTGTCTGTCGTTAAAAAATTACTAAAATAGTGTTGTTTTTTTCCATTGATGATTTTTGGTTTCAAAATCTTACAAAACTTCTTTAATTCTAAAAATCTGGTGTGAACATCACACGACTTTCCTTACCCTACTTATTTGAAAAACATCTTTAGACAATAATTTAATGTTGGAAATCCAAGTAGCAAACCTAACTTGCCTGAGACAAAACATTTATATAAATGATAATATAATGATATAATAATTTATATAATGATAATATTTATATAAATGAAATTCTAACGACACAATATAAAAAAAGTCCACTTTATGATGTCCCGAAAATTAACATTCTCATTTAAAAGATTTTTTTTCTTGTTTACTAGGTGTAATTTTGAAGCTTGTTCATCGACTTTTCGAAAACGGTTTTCCATATTAACACCATATTTTTCAATAAGAGACGAAATTATCTCGAAAAATTTAGACATAAATATACCGAAAAGTCACCAAAATAAGTGAAATATATTATAATAATATAATKTAATAATGAATTTTGCTTTTTTACCTCACGTTTTTTGTAAGATTCGTTAAAACATATTGAAAAATTACCAAATTGGGTTGAAAATGACCTT
>NW_025401068.1:15352044-15401711 GCF_015345945.1 Tribolium madens
AAAGTAATTGAATTAAGTAAAAATATTGTTATTTGTGCTTTTTTTAACATTTATTTATTATTATTTATTTATTTCAACATATTTTAACACCTTAGCCACTGTTTATTTCCACTCCTTCAATTATAGAGATAACTAATGTCATTTCTTTGTGATATGTGACATTAGTGGGTTTGAATAAAGATTTGCTTGTTTACTAAAGAAACATTTAGAATTAGTTGAATCTAACAGTCGATAAATGTTTTCTTGTTGATTTGTCACTATGTGAAATGAAAAATATTTATGCAAAAGTCCATCTTCGTCTATTCCAATTCAATTTGGGTTAGAACACAACTTGTTATATGCTCATTAGTTAAAATAAGTATAAATTGTTTGTTTTCCATTTCGGTTGTTATTACAAATTGAAATCGGTGCGAATGTCAACCATTGATAACTTTTTTGTCTCTCAACGTTATTAAAACTGAAATATTTGAACAGAATTGTAAATGGTGTTTCCTAAAAATACAAATTTTAATTACATTCGAAGAATTTCGTAAATTCAGTTATTGCATTAATTATYAAATGTTGGTGCCTTGTGATATGTGTGTGACAAAGCAGAGAGGTGAAACGTAAAACACAACACACAAATTCATACATTCCCTAATAAACGAAAGAGAAAAAAAAAAGTAATAAAACATTGTATCGCAGGTCTCAATTAATTTCCAGATGGGAGTGAGTTATTACGAAACCTAATATAAAACAGACATACGAGCATTTAATAAAACTCATCCCAATTTAATCTATTTTAATAGCCGTCATTGTCTGAGTAAGGAATTACAAGTTTAATTAACAACTGTGAAGAATTTTGCTCGCACACACACATTGTGCTATAATTCAATTAAAATTTCTAATTCGTTCGACGGGTAATATCTTTTACAAGGACCGAGGAGTTGGGGTGGCCCAGTCTTCATAAATTTGTTTACTAAAGGCGCTTATCTAACCAATTTATTTGTTTAACGGCATTTTATCTGTGCACTGTTCTGGTCGCACATGTGGCTCCTAAGGAGAGCGCCCCCACATGTAATTGCCGCATGAATATGTATGGAACATTATCTTCTATTGAATTATTTCGTGCATCATTTTGCCGAGATTCATGCTCGAGTCTAGGGCCCAGAATCGATCCTGTTTTAATATAGACATATATTTCAATCTCGACGCCCCTCGCCGTCCCACACATAAATTCAAACGCGAAATGCACCACATAATAGCCTCCGATTCATTAAACCATTACGCCAATAATTACTCGGCTTTCCTGGAAACGCGAACCCAAAATTCCAAACCGTTACGACAAAAACTCAACAGCAATGCTATAATTACGATCATCATTTCGAGGAGGAGCACTCGTTATTCTCTTATTAATCACACGTGAACTTTGACAGTTTTTCCGCATCGCACTTTCTAAACGGACAACTGACGAAAAAAATGAGGCTAGAGAGTCGTTGCGACACAAGGCTTATGTTATGAGTAAGGCTCGGATTATATGCACGAAAAATTCGTAATATACAGGATGCGCCAGAACTCGCGCCCCAAAGAAAAATTTCAAGCAAGATAAGATACCAGGACAATGAAAAAAATGTTTAAAAAATTCTATGTCAAAAAATTTTGACTTTTTTTTTGACATTTGACATTTTTTATGTCTATTTAATGATACTGATGATCTTGTATACCTATGTTTTTTTACGATTATTTAATAAAAGTACAAAAATTTTGCCAGTAAAAACTACAGATAAGATTATACAGAGAGACAATTTAGGATACAGCTTCCTTGTTTCCTCTTCTAATAGCCTGAAGCAAAAAATGTCGAACATTATTTTTCCAACAGAAATAAATAGAGTCAAAGTGCAAAATTTAAACTCTCATAACTTCGAAATTTTCATATATATTTTTTTTTAACATTTTATCCATGTTCCTGGTATCTTATCTTATATGGCATTTTTTTTGGAGCGCGAGTTCTGGCGCACCTGTATATATGCACGTATTTTCACCAAAATATACACAAGACATTAAGAAATCTTCTCCAATATATGCCAAATATCCATCAATATGCAAAACTTTTAAGAACAAAAAATCAAAGTTTGGATAAACTTTTATCTCGAGTACACTAAACTTTGTATTTTTGGCACACCATAAACGAAAGAGAAAAAATAAATTGGTTTAAAATTCTTTTGCAGGCAACTACTTAGGATTATAGCCAGACCAGGTGAATAAAAAGTATGGAACCAAACGTTTTTTGCTTAAACTATTTATTTTTTTTTAAACTAATTGATGAATGATAAAGTACTATAAAAATGTGATGTTTTATCAGGAACAAAATTTTTCGAAATTTGTTTTTGCGTTCCACAAATTATTTTTTACCTTATTTTTTTTTTATGGAAACCCAAAAAAAAAACATTTTTCTCATGAAAATTATGATGTAAGAATTACAACTATCTACTTTATATTGAATTTAAAAAATATACTTTTTTACATACTTAAATTGCAATTTTCACAAAAAAATCACATAACTCAAAAACAAAACAAAATTTCGTTCTCAATATTAAGTACTTTAATTTACATTAATTAATATTTCCTGGAGGCAAATAATTAAAAAAAAACTGCTTGATTCCATACTTTATATTCGCCCTGTATAAAACAAATTTAAAAAGAAAACATTCTTTGAGTCCGGCTTACGAATTACCGGTTGTTTTCTTTTTACCATATTTTGTAATCGAATCATTTTTCTTAAACTGTCCAATTTTTAACTTAAACTAAAATTTTTAATCGGAAATTTGTGATTTTAAGAAAATATGCACAAATATGCAATATTTCGTAAAATATGCACGAAGGTGCCAAAATATGCATTTTTTAATTGCTTTATTTTAATCAAAAAACGTTAGATATGCATAGAAAACTTACAATTTTGTTGTAACAAATATGCAAAAAAAATTTACATTTATTTTTTGAAATTTGACATTTTTTATGTCTATTTAATGATATTGATGATCTTGTATTATATGTTTTTTTTTATAATTATTTAATAAAACAATAATTTTGCCAATAAAAGCCACAAATAACATTAGACAGAGTTACAACTTAGGATACAACTTCCTTGTTTCCTCTTCTAATAGCCTGTAGCAAAAAAAAACATGGAAAATTATTTTTCCAACAAAAACAAATAAAGTCAAAGTGCAAAATTGAACTCTCATAATTTCGAAATTTTTAGAGATAGATTTTTTTTTATTTTTTCCATGTTCCTGGTATCTTACCTTACATGCCATGTCACGTTGGTCCGGGAATTTTGACACACCCTGTATAGCAAAACGTAATATGTGAAATCTTTGTGAAATATTTACTCAACCGAAGAATTTGTTTTTATTATTAATATTTTTTGAAAAATAAATGTTAATAAGTTATTGAAAATTATGTTTTTTCTTTAGAACAGTTTATTAGTGACGGTAATTAGTAATTTTTCTATTTAATTTCCAAGGAAACGCTATTTTCAGGCGATCTTAGGCGATCACGTACTATGCAACGCTCTCAAAAAAATTTTTTTTCAACCATTTCTAAAACGTCTGAAACTTATGTGAAGACATAGTAAATATGTGAGAGTTTTTACATAAATTTTTTGAGAATTTTAAAAACCTGCTAATTGTTTATTTTTTTGTTTAAACAATATACTTTTAAATTATTTGTTAATAACAAATTTTTAAAATACATGTATTATCACGTCCAAAACGTACCTATTTATATCTATTATTAAAAAAATCGTTTCAATATGTTGATTTGTTCTTTAGATAAAAATTCTTTTTGCTCCGAGATACTTAATTTTGTACATCTCAATACATCTCAAATTTACAGAAACAGTGAGTTTTAAAAGTGACCGTTTTGGCATGGGATTACTCTTATAAAATATGCAGTTATTAACACTTGGTTCAAAATGTTTCGATTTAAAATAATTACATCATTGCATGACAACCATTTCCGCCTTGTCTCCGGAAGTGGTCACAAAACAAGTTGTCTGTGGTATTACCAAATGTTAYCACGACCTCACATTAGCTTTGTCTTAACATAATTTCTACAAAAGAGACAATCAGGCTCACCTACGTGACGCCTTTTTCAGAAACCATACATTTTTCCCGAATCCAAATCCACGCAATTAATTATTTCCACAGAAATGCTCAAAATCCGTGTGTACCCACGCAGATTTTTCCCTGTACCACCTATACAACAAACTTCAAATAAGCGTAGCCAAAGTTTATGGTTCTGATACGGTTCATCGAATTTTGTAATAATTTCGGTTTACAATTACAAACATGGTTGTGCACTGCTTTCTATCCTGTTTCACTTGTAAAACACATACAAAAAATTGTCTCATTTAATTTCTTGACATCTGTGATATTTTGAAATCAAATCCGAAACTTTCAGTCGTTTTATATTGCATAATTTAGGTTTTGTAGCAAAGAAACAAGAAACTATTCACCTCAATCCTCAATGGCGACAAAACAARATACGTCGAGGTTAAAATGAGAAAAATAAGATTTGCATTAACTTTGGCCAAGTTCCAAACTTGCTCAAGAGAGAATTAAAATGCCAACATTAACATTGTAAAACCTTTTGTAACATCAAACTTTCATAGTATTTGCTTATTGATTACATGCACCGAAAAATACCAAACGTATTTCGGTAATTTTTTGGTACTGTACTGTTTTATTTTAGTATTAAAAATTCTGAAAACCAACACTAATTAAAATAATTTGCTCAAAGCTATATAATTTGCAATTTACAAATTCTGTAGTCGTTTTCGAGAACATTCAAAATTATGATGCGTAACCCTAAATCCACATCAAAGTTATCACTAAGAAACCTCTAATTTGTGTTCATAAACCGATTATTTACAAACAGGAATTTTATTTGCCTAATAGAAATCAAAGTCGAACTACCTTCACCTTGATTCGTTGAAAACGCGCTTAGAGGAGTTAAAAATGTTAATTAAATTCACTGTCTGGACATAATTTACATATCTCTTCATCAGCACCATAAGGGAAACAATTACAAATTATATGATGCATTTAAAAGAGAAATATTCTTATTGGAGTGCTAGGACATTTAGGAAATGTTCGATTTGAATTTGAATCCATAATTTTTAGCACCGTTCGAGTTTAACTGATTCAGATTCAATTAGGTTTCCTTTTCGACATAATAAAAACAAAACTTGGAATACATAATGAGCGTCAGAGACTTAATTAGATGAACGGGATTCAACATAACGAAAACAACAAAAGGTAGCAACTACCGTATGTCAATTTTTGTTTGATTACCCATGCATGTAAAAATGTTAAAAGTTAGGACGGTAATCCAGTCCAACCAGTTTAAGATTTTTCAGTTTGACTAATGGCAAAGACAAGCCCATATTAAGTTGAAAATAATTACAGCTTTTCGTTTAATTTGTGGCCAGGTGAAGAACGTTTTTCATTCTGTGATGTCAAAAATCAGACAATTGCGAATTAACCATGAACCCATGAGTCAGAATGTGGCCTCTAAACAGCTCATAATATTTTTTAGCATTGCTTTAATGTATACGTAATTACAAAGAAAACAGAAATCTACAATAAGTTGTTACTTTTTCAAATAATAATATGTAAATCTATGTGCATGTAATTACCAAAATAGTGATAAGATTTAATCGTTGGTGGAAAAATTTCTATTTTAATGCAAATAGACTAGAAATAAATAATCTCTTTTTTCTTATGACCTCATAATTCCTATACTTGAGAGTTTATGCTTAAATTACCAAATTTTTAATTTGTCTTAATCAAAAATCCTTCTGATCGTGTAAAATGACAAGAAGGTAAGAAAAACAAAGTATTTCATTTTTTAAAATAACGTTTAATCAATTGCTTTAATTGATTTTACAATAAATAATAATATATAGTAAGTACCTAATAATAAATACTCTTAATAGTAGTGAAACACAATTTCAATTTTATGCATTTCTTATGGATACATAAAACATATCCAAATTCAATTGAACCAACAGAGAAAAATTACTTCAAATTGAGAATACGGATTAAATAAATAAACAAAAAAAAAAAAATAAATAAAAGATACAACAACTACTTTAAATGATAATTAAGAAAGAAGAAATTTAGAAATTTTGAAGCATGATGAGAATATATGTTTATATGTATAGTACAAAAGAAAAAATCAATAAATAACATATGCAATAAAAGTGTAAAGAAAATAGTACATGTTCCAAGTTGCAAAATGCTTCAAGTTGTTGAGTTTTGACAAACAATACACTACTATTAAATTTAAAATAAAATTCGGAAACAAAAAATTGACTTTTTTGAAAATTTGCAAGCATGTTCGTAAACAGAGTGCTGAATATTTTGAGAGTATCAACTWTTAATTAATGCAATTAATTTGAGAGTATGTGAAAGCTAAATAAATAGTCTCAAAAATTAGTCACTATTGGTTCTTGATTTTTTGCAAATTTCCAAAAATATTTTTAAAAACTTTTCATTTTTTCGAATATTTTTTTTTATTTTACATCCAAAATTATAATGTAAAGTAAAAAAATCCTTTTTTTGTCATTCTAACTAAAATTACACAATGTATAGAAACAATTAATTCGTTTAATTCTTTTGTAAAACTTAGACTGAGAAAACAATTTGATGGTCGATTTAAAAATTTAAGAGCTATTGGGCGTACATTAGACTGTAAAAAAACCTAGACACATCAGTCTCCCCATCAATATTTGTGAATACATGGTAAATTTACTAAAACAATGCAGTTACTTTTTTGTCTTTTCTTTAAATCAATGCTGTAAATGATTTGTTTTTCTAAAAATCGTAAAAACATCTTGTAAGAAATTTATTCCAGTTTTGGAAACTATCTTTACATTCTTTGTGCGGTCATTGGTTGCGGAGATATCGATAAACAAAGGCAAAAAGATCCTTTTTCATTAAAAATCAAATATCTCAGCGACAAATTGACGTAAAGAAAACACAAAAAAGGCAAACTAAAGCTGAATGAACAAGCTATCCGGCCTATGCATTGATTTAACTAATAAAAATTTCCCCAAGTCCGTAGACCAAAAATAGTTCTTTATTATACAAAACGATAAAATTGAATTTAATATGCTCGAAAAGATAATGAAAATTTTATCTTCGTGTACAATATAAAATTTTGTTCAATCCTCACCAATTTTGTAGTCAATTTGATTGATATTTATAAATGTCAAAGTAAAATTCAACAATGAAATCTAATGTCAATGATCGTTAGCAACTAACAACCGCAGATATGGATGTAGTTTTTATCATCTAGACGATAAAATTTCATTTTAACATGAAGAAAAGAGTAGATAAAATTCAATTTTTACATAGAGGATTGAATAAAATACATTTTTTTTCTCGCGTTATTTCTTAGYACTAGAAACCTGAAGTACCAAACGGATTTTTTAATATCTAAAAACGACAATTTTTCTTTGAGGTACAATATTTCAAAAATTATCAAAAAATGTAAGAAATWTTTTATTCTCTAAATTTTTTAAAATAGTATTTATGACTATAAAAAGTTTATGCAGAATGTTTTYTCGTTTTAAAGTATTTGTTTTTCACTGAAAAGCTCAATTTTGAATTAATTTGAAAAATGGAAAACAAAAAACAAAATAGAATAACAAAAACGATGAATTTGATCCATTTTCTCAAAGAGGAAAATAMAAAAATAGAAAATTTAAGACATCTTCAACATTAAAAGTGATTTTAAAGAATGCAACGTTACTTAAAAAAAATAGAATAAATACGAAATTCACAAGATATCAGCAGTGAATATTGATTTGTCTTTAACTCTGTATATTTTGAATTCTTTTAACATCAAAATAGATGAACAAATCCGATCCCTCGCCTTGTATAAGTCGACGTCACACTGCAGCCGTCTAGCGACCGTGGCCACCAAGTCGACCAAGTCGACTAAGACAAGATTATAAATAACCACATAGTGTAGAAAAAGCGTGGTCGAAGCGAGGAGACAAGCGTTCCAGCATTATCCGCAGACGACCGCATCCTCCACCTAGGTGCATTTTACATATCGTGCGCCACAGGTTGGAACTTCCAAATACAAATCCGACCAAGTCCTATTCAAAACACATACAAATACAGCCTCTTTGGGAGAAACTTCTCCTCTAGGAAAAGGTTTAACAATTTACGACAAATACCGTGACGCAGAATTTAATGGAACTGAATCGTATTCGACTTTATGTCGACGTGCTACCCGGATTGGATAGGCCCGAATCGAAACGGCTGATTTGCATTCCAGTTTATAGGGGCTTTCCACATAAAAATATGATGAAATAAGTGAATTTTTAAATTGGACTCGCCTCCTATACGATACTCATCACGTGAGGTGAACCAGTAATATCAACTACGATAAGTATGCGATTTTTTCAAACCTAAAACTATGGGAATTGGTTAAAATCCACTCCAATATCACTAATCTACACAAGTTTAATTGACTTATCGTCATAAGGTTGCCTTCGTAACATTCTTTATTTAACAAAACTTGTCTAACTGCAATAAGAATAAGTAGTTTGAAACTTTGTTCACTTTGTTTAAATATGATTCCGTCCAAACCGAGGAAAAAGTTGGTGCAACAAGAGCAACATAAACCAACATCTAAATTTGCTGCAAATCTACCACGGCCGTACCCAAGGGGGGGATTAGGGGGTTCAAACCCCCCCGAAATGCTGAGCACTTTGTTGTATAGTGTTATAAGTGTTAAAAATTAAGTTAGTTCATTTTTAATTTTTGTGAATTAATTTTTCATGTATTAATTATACCGGGTGGGYCATCGGTTACGCGCACTTGATAAATCGCGACTTCAAATTAATTAAAACTGACGATATTTCATATACCTAATTAATTATTGATAGGGTATAATTWGAGAATTTTTCTAATTTTTTTGGATAATAAATGAGTCCGTAACAGTTTTGTGTGTTTTATGAATAGTTCTGTTAATTTACCTATAAAGTTTTTACACTAAATGAATCTGTACCTGTCAGCGCATCAAACTTTGATATCACAATTTCAAATTTTGACTTGGTTAGCTAAATAATCACTTTTTTTATTTAAACACAAACCAGACCCGTGATTTATGACAAAATGGTATAATTTGCCAACAAAAGAATCATTTACTGGTAGCCGGCCGCTTTAAAGGGTCTTTTTGTTGTAAACCTTGGAATCTTACCCCAATTGCAGTTCCCCATTGTCACCTAAATTTACATGCCACAAGTAGCAGGTCATAAATAAAAATGATTTTCAAAGTTAAGATCAAAAATTGCGTTTAATTCAAAATCCAATTGGTATTTTTTTTCTGATTTTGTAAACAATTGTAGGAAGTAAATCTGCGTAGGTCAGTATAAAAATTAGAATTAAATTTTTTGGGAGAAAATTACTTTTTATTTTTTTTTGGCTTTGTTTGTGAATGAAAAATTACCAAAATATTAGAGAATGTACCTTACTAATGCCCAGGTAAGTGTGAAAAAATTCAACAATTTTATTTAATTAGAAGTGGGGATTTTCTTTTTGGGCGTAACGGATGCCCCACCCGGTACAGTGTTTCATTTTTATTGTTAGGTACAAATTTAAATACGTGATAGAATATTTAATTTTAAGACAAAAGTGTTTCGAAAAATGCTATGAAAGGGAGCTACATCCCCTAAAAAAGGTACGTTTTTTAAAGGGTTTTTCCTAATATTTCACAATAGATAAAATTACAAAATTTGGTACCCTTATATGTACACTTAAACAAATGCCAAATAACAAAATTTTTAATCAGGGGCGTCCTAAACGGTAAAACAAATTTAATTTTTAATTTTTATGCTGTTTATGGTCTGTAACATAAATTTTTAAACCGATTTTTACTAAAAATCCGTAAATTGTATCGGAAAAACACAACCTTTTTTATGAAAAACTATGAAATTTTGTCGCTGAAAGTGCAAGAAACCACAGGCAAAATAGTTAGAATAAATTTTTACCCTAATCCCACCGAGTTTAGGAGCCCCTAATTACAAATTTTTACATTTTATTTTTGTACTTGTTTAGGTGTATAAAAGTTATCATCTGTACCAAATTTTGATTTTTTTTTCTAATGATTTCGGAAATATTGAAAAAAAAACTATTAAAAGACGCACCCCTTGCGTAGCATTTTTCGATATATGTTCATAGAAAATTTTTGTTTAAAAAATGAATATTCTATCTCCTGTTTAAGTTTGTATTTTTGTTACTTTTGTGAGTTAATTTGATTTTTTTTATGTTTAATTAGGATCTCTTATTTCAATTTAAAATAAAAACATGTACTTAGAGATTTTTGATTTTTAATCCGCCTTCTTTCATTTCATTTTCATGGACTAACAAGAAACCTGGTTACGGCCCTGGAATCTACCAAGAGAGATATTAGCGTTTTCTTATTTTAACCTTCACCGCCCCACATATTTCGATTTAGACCCCAGTCGACGTCACATTTCTATACCGATATTCTTCCAAGCGATATGCAAAATATTAGAAATGAATAAAACGTCGTTCAACAACACGGGAGACATGCAGACTGGATTGGGATTCCCATGAAGGCACGTCCTTATCAATGTTTTGTGTCGACCCTGAGTGATAAGCAAGGGAAGTCGCGGTAACTGGCAAATGTAAACAAACCAGCGTGCAATCAGCAATGTCAGTCGGGCCGATAACGCAAAGGTCCCATGTGGCCCAAGTCCCATTCAATCAGGGACGATATCGATCCGAGCGCACTCAATGAAACGGACACTCGACAAATAAATGTACGACCTAGAAAKCAATTTCTAAATAACAWTAACAGATATTTCGTAAACCTGAAGCAGAGAATTATTCTAAAACATATTGGTGTCTTGTTAAATAATTAAAACTTTTGTTTATCTTGGAAGAGTGAGTAAACTATCGCATAAGTGACGGCTGTTTTCTCATTTTTACATATCAAATGTAGCTTTGTTAGAAWGCCAAAARAATTATTTTTAATCGATACATAATATAACCGCAATACAAATCTCAAAATGAAGTATAGTCTAATCAAATTTATTAACCAACATAATATCTAGATAGACCATAAAATAATCAATTAGATAAGTAAATAGGTAAGCAWATTTAGCACAATTAACACTCGTTTTTAGCTGATAATCGTGATAATATGTAATTCATTGAACTAGTTCAACAGAAAACATAAAATTTGCCATGTTTCCACTTATAGCTGCATTTGTATCTTAAGTACTTAGTTATAAAAATAAAAGCTACTTGAGAAAATATACCTAATGTAGATAGATATATGCTATTTACGAGTACAACATTGCAAATTTTGTTTTTACATTTTTTTTTCTAGAGGCAATATAACAGAAAATGACCGTTACAAGATTTAGCGGCTGTTTTTACAGCAATATCGGGACAATTTGAAAAGTAAAATTGTGTTAATTATGACAAATTAGATTTAAAAAACATCTATTACAGGATGTTCCGGAATTCGTGCCCCTGAGAAAAATGCCAATTAAGATAAGATACCAGGAAAAATTTTAAAAAATGTTATCTATAAGAATTTCGAAATTATAGGGGCTTATACGAGTATGTTGTACTTTAAACCTATTTATTTCTGTTGGAAAAAATAATTTTGTAAGCTATTAGAAGAGAAAGCAACGAAGCAGTATCCTGAATTGTAACCATGTTTTCCGTTATTTGTTGATTTTATTGGCACAGTTTTTGGTCCTTTACTGAATAATTATGAAAAAACATACCTATACAAGTAACATTAAATAGACATAAAAAAGTTCAAATATCAAAATATTAATGTCAAAATTGTTTGATAAAGTTTTTTAAACATTTTTTCCATGTTCCTGGTGTCTTACCTTACATGGCATTTTTCTCTGGAACGCGAGTTCTCAAACACCCTGTATGTACCTAATTTTAAACAAGTTTTCTTCGCTTGAAAAAGACAGTTACATGTTTTCAAACTTTGAGATCAATGTCTTGAAGTTTTTTATAATTTTTAATATCAATTAGCACTGTCAAAAAATTCGTGAACAAAAGAATAAAATAGATGGCACTATTTATTTATTTACACTAGAAATAAAACAAAATGATTTTCATCCAGTCACGTATCGAATTTCTTTACATGCAAATTTTTCTGTGCCGCTTCACTTTTTATGAACCAGATAGTTCTGTCAACAGTGACAGCTGTCAGTCTAAAAAAATTAACATTTTAAGGTATTTTTTTACATGGAAAACCCATAAGCGACTAGATAAAAATCTTTTTGAATCACGTTGTATTTTGATGCAATATGCGTAAAATTAACAGTAATGCCCAATTTTTTCTCATGAAAAAAACATGTCTTCAAAACATTTTTGGTAGAAAATAAAATGAGTAAATTACCAAAAATATGTTACTTTTTCTCAAAACTTATATGTATAATCAACTTATAAAAGACATTAAGAAAAAAAAAGAGGTGTAAACCTCAAAAGAATACGTCAGAACCCTTATAAAATTAAATTGAATGATGTATACAAACTTTAGGTTTAGCAATATATTATGGTTGTGTAATAATAACCTCTGCTTATTTGCTTACACAGAAAATAATAATTAATATAAATAAAAGAATTATAAAAAATGTGATCGTATTTTGAGAACCATTTTGTTTTATTTTTGAGTAAAAAAAAATCACTAATTAAATATAAAGTAGATAGTTGTAATCCTTAGATCATAACCTTCATGAGAAAAATAGTTTTATGAGTTGTCACTTAAAAAAATAAAAAAAATTGTAGAACCCAAAAACAAGAAAATTTCGAAAAATTTTATTCTTGATAAAACATCACATTTTTATAGTACTTTATCACTCATCAATTAGTTTGTCCAAAATATAAATAGTTTCAGCCAAAACATTTGGTTCCATACTTGGTATGTATTTTTGAAAGCTCCACGTTCAATCCTATGTAGAAAACATTTAAAATAAAATAATTAAATAGTAAAACTACGAGTAAATATCAAATTTATAATAAGTAAAAAATTCTGGTTATTAGACATTAAAACTGTCAAASCTCAAGAGCTTTTTTCAAAGGCATGGAWGTTYACACGTGACACTAGTGGATGAACTTCATTGGCGGAGAAACTGAATTTCAGAAATAAACATGTGCTAGGGGAAGTTTGATCACAACTTGTCATTTCCCGAATAGTGTTAATCCTTTGGTGTATTTCGTTCAATAAAGAATATTTTAGTAAAATTTAAATTGACTGATTTAAACTTACTTTTGTTGAACTGACAAAGTCAGAGTGAACTATTCTCCAAAATAAATTCTAGGAATCGTGTCGTCAGACCATGGCACTCAGTCTAGTTTGCCTTGGTGGCGGCCGAGAGAAAAGCCCAAACTAGCKGGAATATCCCACAAACAATCGATCACAACCGGTCAAAAGCGGCACAATCACAAGTAWTTTGTGAGTATTATTTGTTTATATTTGATTAAAGCACGCGGTCAATAGTCGACGGGGGCGTTTCAGTATCAACTCGCCCTTCGCGTTCCTGAAATCAACTGAAACCGCGGTCGTCGCAGCAGGCCGTGGAAGCGCGCCTCGTGTTTCGTCGGGTGTTGTCGCTCCCGAACGCTCACCTGGTGCCAAATGCGGCCGAGTGGCGTCCACGGTGGAACCGTCAAGAACCACTCTTCGAGAGCCGAGGAATTTATCGGGTCAACGAGAGGCGGTGCACGATTCGCGATTGCGCGCACACATTACCAGTAGAATTCCAATTCCAAGTAGAGTATGTGAGTAGGTTGGGCTCGATGAAGACAGGTGACAAATCAGTGGGGTTTGATTGGCCCCCGACGGAGGTATCGGTGCGGCCTTCTTCGTGGTCACCTGCAGGAGCCCGCGACTTCGGTCAGCATCAATGCGTAATCAGCTGCCACTCACATAAATGATGAATTCGGCCAACTGAGACGCATTCATCACTTATGGATCTAATGCTATCCATTATTACGCTAAAACTTCTCCAACACACTAACTAATGCCATAAATTTTAGATAAAACACACATATATCTCCGGAATATCCCGACGACGACTAATACATAACGTTGCAGAACTAATTTCGGGACAAATCCTGTCGTCCTYGCCCGGCGAGAACACTTATTTCGCAGCTTCTTTATGCATTATTCGAAAGGAAAACACCAGAATTCATAAATAAATTCACCTGTTAAACTGAACGGAAAATAAGAGAAAATAGATGTGTTAAAAGGTTTTGCTTATTTTAATTTGCAAATAAGCGAAACATTATTTATAATCAACTGAGATGAATAATGAACTGTTTGTTCATCAAGAACATGTTTCATAATTTATATACAGTGCAATTATTAATTAATAATGGAATATAACATTGCTATAGTTTACTATGTAATGAAATATTTCATACAATCAAAAGCACTCATGGCAATTTTCATTAAAGAAATTAGCTATCACGCCCTCAGTGGCGAATCTAGCCTCTGAAAATTTCCGGAGCTCATAATTTTGTCTTTGGAAACCWTTACGAATGATGTTTGATACAGGATTTGGCCCGAAAAATGTTTTTCTCTATACAGTCGTCTTCCTAAAATTTGCGAAATTTCTTGAAATTTGCAGATTAAACAAACGAATTTTGCAATAAACTTGGAGCCCGTGGACAGAACATTTAATTGTAACATAAATTTAATACGCCATTAATTTGATGACTATTTTAAAGCTGTTTTTTGTCCAAAAGTACAAAATGGAGAGAAAAATGAACTTTTCTTTCCATTGCGTCAGAAGAATGAAGACTAGAAGCATAAGCACTATATCCGATTCTGGGTGCCAAAAATCGACCAAAATTTTTGCACAAATCCAAAATATTTTCAACTTCAAAGATAATCCATTTAACGTTTTTTGCATTCCTAAAGGTCTTAAAGTCTCAAAAAATATATAAAACGTTATTGGGTCACGTTTAAAAAATTACGAATTTTTTGAGTTTTTGATGGTGAGCGGTACTAAAATCGTAAAAATAGTCAATTTGCCTTAAGTTGTAAAAACGCTTGAAATATGAAATATTGAAATATTTTCTAGACGTAAAATTACTCGCTGAACACGTTGCAACAAGTTAAAATACTCTACGTTGCATAGTTTTTGAGATATTGAGTAATAAAGTTAAGTTTTTTATTCTTATGAAAAACTAGTACTATATGTAAAATTAACCGGAGAACACGCCTAGAAACATCGTTTTGACCTATGACTCATGGTTTTTGAGATATGAATTTTTTTTTGAAAAAACTAAAAATGGCTCTGTACCCGGAACCATAACCGGGAGCGACTTCCGGTTTGCGCCAGTAAATAGATAATTTTAAGCTAATTTTAATGGTTTTTACCCCTTTGCTCTAAGTTCTAAAGTTTCGTAGAAAAACGCGTTTAAAGTTTCACAATTTTGACAATTTTCACTTTTTGAACGGCGATTACGGCCAAACTATTAGACTTAGAGCAAAAAGTTCAACACCATCGTAATCAGCGTAAAAAAATCTATCGACTGAGGRCAAAGCCAAGTCGATATCTCGCAAAAAATTTTGAATTTTTAAACGCCGATTACGGCGAAACTAGAGGAGATAGCGCAAAGTGATTGGTAAATTCGTAATTAGCGCGTCAAAATCTATCGGATAAGATAGGTTTAAATTGAATCTGAGACATGTTTAAAAACACTAGTTTTTAAGGGGGGGGTGTTAACAAATTTTTACTTTTTTTTATTTTGTAAATTGCGGCAAAACTGTACCTCAATGACATAATGTTTTGACCTAAACCTATGTAAAATGTTCCGGGGAATCGATTGGCGTCAATWAAACTGCAAAATTCGTAGTAGTTTTGAAGTTATAGTCGGATTTAAATTRTCGATATTTTTGACTTTATCAGAAATTTTCTCGATAACTATTCATCGTAGAGCACTGAACTTTTTAATATATCATAGAAAATTCAATTTTCTATACAACAGTACCAAATATAAGAGATTATCTCCAATAAGTCCAGAGTTAGTGCCATTAGACCGCTCRGGGTGCCAYAAATCYACCAAAATTTCGACAAAAATCAAAAAAAAAATTAACTTTAAAATTGATCCATTTAACGTTTTTTACATTTCTAGAGGTCTTAAAGACTCAAAAAATGGATAAAACGTTATTTTGTCAAATTTAAAAAATTACGAATTTTTTGGGTTTTTGACGGTAAAATGGTAAAATAGTCAATTTACCTTAAATCGTAAAACGCTATGATTTCCTAGACATAAAATTACGCGCTGAACACGATGCAACAATTTAAAATACTCTACGATGCATAGTTTTTGTTCATTTGCAGTTTTGGTGTAAAATTAAAGAATTTTTTTTTTGATGTGATCTCAGTCCGGGAACATACTGTATAATATAATAGGTAATTTTGAAGTTTTATTTCTTTCTTCTTTAAAAAAAAAAACAATTCATATCGTGCAACTCCTCCAAGGCAAATTATAGTTACCAAAGTACACCCTTTTTAGAATCAATACATACACGACGAAACGAGAATAAACCAAACACTTGAGTTTGTTTTTAATTAAGGATCATTATTGGATTGTTTAAAGTAGAGTGTTTGTCTTGATCACTATTTATTCTCTGTCTATCTATGTCGCCGCCATATGAAAGTGAGTAAACACAGATGACAGAATCCGAAAGCAAAGTAAAGATGCATCACCATATTATTGAATAGCAGTAATCACATTAAATCATCATTCTGCACTAGGTTTTATGACATATGGCGACCAGCGTTCCCCGAATTTGCCAAAGCCTGAGGATATGTCAACTGCAACCAGTTTTATTCATTACTGTTTGCATTAGAACAGTCGGGCTTCTTTAAATATTCGGTTTGAATATTGGGTAGCTATTGTGTTAAACAGATATAGTTATCCACATAGACCAATATTTWCAGGTAACAACTGAATATTTTAGAATAGACGAATATTTAGTCAACTACCTACGTATTAGATAATTGATTCATAGAATGTTTTCCAAAAAAATAAATAATAGGTAAATAAATTTYAGCAGTCTTTACTCAAGCTCTTTGCACAGGTCCAACATAAATCTAAAGTAAAACAATAAAAAATCAAAACAAGAAAAAATGTTAAAAAATCCTATCTACAAAAATATCGAAGTTGTGACAGTTTAAATTTTGCAATTTGACTTTGTTTATTTCTGTTGAAAAAATAATTTTCTAAGTTTTTTTGGTACAGGCTATTATAAGAGAAAACAAAACATCTGTATCCTAAATTGTAATTCTAACTTTTATTAGCAAATTTTTTGTACCTTTATTAAATAATTATAAAAAAAAACATATACACGATCATCAGTATCATTAAATAGAGATAAAAAAGTGTCAAATGTCTTATCTTACTTGAAATTTTTCTCTGGGACGCAATTTCTGACACACTCTGTATTCATAATTTACGTTATGTCGTGGTATCGGGCGACTTTAATGTTAAATTTGGTTCCAACGAAAATAATGCTAATTGTGTCGTACATCAGCTACTCTCATTTGAATTAAATCAAACTATYTTTGGTAATACTAGAGGCATTTATTTATTGTCTTGATAATTTTTTCACAAATAGATGGGAGCTTCATTGATTTTCAACTAAATTGTGATGATAAATTCCTTATGTTTTTAAATATTTTAATGACCGCCATAAACTTTTGCTTTCCGCTGAAACAAATTACAAGAGAACATTTCACTAAAACAAATTGGTTCACTCGTGAATTAAAGGAAAAAAGATCTAACTTAGTTTTTATGTATAATTTGTACAAAAACAACATTAATTCGAAATCAGTTTTTATCGCATATAAATCCCGGTACAGATCTGATCTCAATAATGCAAAAAAATATGCCAATGACCGTTTTATTTCTAAGTCAAATAACAAATGCAAAGCCATGTGGTCAGTAATCAAAGAAAAACCCCAGTTTCCTAAATCACATGATACAAATATTTACCAGTTTCAACAATTATTTTTTGAACTTTGCTGAAAATATTATTGATGGATTGGAAAAATCAGACACAACTTTCACTAGTAATTTACGGGCAAATAATAAAAATACAAATTCTTTCGAATTTAAACCTTTTTCAATAAATGATGTCAGAGATGCTTTTATAACAAACTTAAAAAAAGAACAGTAATGATGCATATGCATGCATTTTTAAATAAACTTATTAATTATTATATAGTAGTATAATGAACCTAGTTTTTTGTTCATTAGTAATTAGGTAATTGTAAGTGTAAAATGTTGTACATATTTTAATTTATACTTGGTTCACATATTTATGTTTTGTAAATTGTACTTTTTTGTATCTGTATTTTAAATAAAATACTAATATAATCACTGTGTATTATTATTATCATATACACTACACTATAGTGATATCTACACAAAAAGAATACTACATTCTACTTTATAAAATGTAATTTATTCCTCCTTAAGTTGTTAAACTGACGCTCTCTGATAGTTGGGGTCTGAGATACAAAAATGCAGGTTGATTTGACACATCATATAACGTTAAATTTTGCTAAATGTGTAGTGGTAAAATTTACTAAAAGAACATAACGTAAAAATAGCAACTTGTAGATGTAATAATCCCCAATTTACAAAAACTATTTTGTAGTGGTAAAATCTACGGCACAAAATAGTTGAGGCCTATTTCACTACTACAAGTACTAATAGAAACTCTTTTTCGAGAATTATCTACACTTTTTTTCTTTGAGTGTGGTATTAATTCCACTATCATTCTAAAACCTCATAATCTTTCTAAGCTTTTTAATCTGTGTCTAATTACCAATGTTTTCCCGCAATGTTTAAAACTATCAAAGATAATACTAATTTTCAATTTCCAATTCCAATTTCTTTAACACCTATATCCTCTCAAAAATTCTGGAGATACTACTACAAAATCAAATAAGTTTTTGAATATGTAATTTATTTAAAAACTTTGTCAAAAATTTTTTAGTGAAAAATCCATTTTACTCTTTTGAGGAATTTTTTAGTTTTGATTTTTCTGTCTTATAAATGTTTATTTACTTTGTAGAGTCACTAGACTTATGTCTGACTTGTGTAAATGCCACTGAGGTATTTTAACACTAATAAAGATATTTGATTTGATTTGATTTGATTTACGTCTAATAAAAAAAACTAAGAAAAAATCGGAAACCTTGCACACAACTTTCGATGGGAATATTAGATATTTGGTGAGAGAGACAATAAAGCCTTTTTCAGAAACTGAAACTGACCGATCAGTAGATTTATTAGCATTTTTGTTTCCTGTTTTTTGAGCAATGTATGTTTCACAATGTAATTATTCAAGACAAAACATGTACAGGGTGCTGCATTTTGGATGTCCGAATAGGGAATCTCCGAATCTAATATGTTTAGCCAAAAACGAGTGATAAATTCTTGGGCTCATTTTTTGGTTAAAACCGCATCGCGCTATCGTCTTTTGTTTTCGACTTACAGACAAAAGTTGACATTTTGGCGAAATGTAAAAAAAATCATATCTTCGTTATTATAGAAGATACGGATTTGAAGTAAAGACACTTTTTTACGAGGAATTTAATAATGTGGTTAACATTTTTTTCAGTCATTAGTTTAGCCGTAATTAGATAAACTTGTATTTTTTTAAATGGAAATCATAGGCGGCTTTGGCAATTTTGAAAAGCTTATTGTTTTCTGATCTAAAAAATATATATTTGTAACAGAATATTTTTTTATAACTATATTTAAAAAGTGAAATACATATTTTGTTTGATAATAGTTGGCCATGGAAAAACTATTTCACTCCAAATGTGTAAATAATAATTAATAAGAGTTTTGTGAACTGTAAAATAGATGAAAAAAATAGATACAATTATAAAAATTTAAAAAATACGATACGGTAGAAGCATTGAACAAAAATGCGAGCGACTCAGAAAAAATTATTACATAGGTATTTTTAAAAAATCCAAAAATAGGAAAAATAAATGTGTCAACAGTCAACACAATTACAAAAAACATTTTTTTGATGATCTAATGGAGGTAGGAAAACGTTTCACATAGACGGAATTTGGGTATTTGAATAGCTATATCGTCATTTTTGTGTCATATAAAATATATTTTATTAAAAAATTAAAGCGGCTTTTTTTTGCAACACTATGTATCACTAGAAGTTGCAATGGTAATGTTAGCTTGTTTAAAAACAAAGAAATGTTATTAGTCGCCAATAAGTTGATTTACAATTTATTTTGCATCTTTTTCATCACTTAGTACTTAGAAAACTCTTTCATTAGTGACACTGGTTGAATATAATATAGTTTAAATCCTTTTAGTTGAAGATGCAACATTTTTTCATGGCCAATTGCGAACAAAAGTTAAAGATAATTTTTTGCTAAAAATACATTATAATAATGTGTTACAAATATATATTTTTTAGATAAGAAAAAAACAAGCTTTTTAAAAATGACAAAGCCATCTATGATTCCCATTTAAAAAAATACAAGTTTATTTTATTACGATTAAACAAACAACTGAAAAAAATTGTTAACTACATTATTAAATTCTACGTAAAAAAGTGCCTATATAATGTCTTTATTTCAAATCTGTGTCTTCTATAATAACGAAGATATGAATTTTTTTAGATTTCGCTAAAATGTCAATTTTTGTCTATAAGTCGAAAACAAAAGACGATAGCGGGATGCGGTTTTAACCAATATTATTTTCTCAAAAAATGAGCCCCAGAATGTATAATTCGTTTTTGGCTAAACCTCTTAGTTTCGGAGATTCCCTATTCGGACATCCAAAATGCAGCACCCTGTACATACTCGTACATACCCATGTCAGGTTCTGAGAAACCTTAACATCTTTTTTATATAATTTTTATCACTTCTTTAAAAATTGCCGAAACTTGGTAGTTTCCTTCGCATGTCCTCGATTTGTAAATCATTTGTTGTTACATCTGAGAGTTTCCACAAGGCACAAACTGAAAATAAGTATAATTGCTATCTGGAGTTTTCAGTTGGTTGTCGTTAGACTTCGACGTTGGCGTTGGAGCGATGCCGCAACAGATAACGGTGATAGATGCGACTTAATCGTCTGAATATCAACGAATGACCGCCGAATACAAGGAAAACGGCCGTGTTAATAAGCACCTGCTATATTTGATTCATGACGCTTAAGTGGAGTGAGTGTCTAGGCCGCCCTCGCCGCCGCCGACAAGTGGGTATGTCGTGATATATCATCCTAAGGTTACAATAGGGTTATACGCCAACAAACTTGCGCTGCGGAAGTAGATGAAACACCATACTAAATAATACACATTAAGAACTACAAATTACAAACAATGAAGTAAATAACACAAAATTATATCATGCCTTTACCCACATATTTGCATTTGTGTAAATACAGCAAAATCGATTCTAATAAAATTTTATACATTTATACATAATTTAAAAGTGACAACAATTGATTGACAAAACTACCTTGAGAATGATCACATTTTCGGCAAACTTTGATCTCTGTCATTTTCTTTTACATTTGTTTATTTCATTAAAGAATTTTATTAGTAACAAAGACCGCCACAGAAAGACAAAATTGTATTCATAACAATATATTAATCTATAGTCAAACACTACTTTATTAAAGCTATCCATGAAAGTTTGATTGTGAACGAACCATCGTATTGAACGTTGACATGACATTTAACACCTCGCCGGGTGTATTAAAATTTGTGTTCCGTTCACAACACACTCATATCACCGTGAAAAAACACTTCATACGTTTATGTAGTTTAAAACATAACATTAACCATGTCAATACACTTTAGCCGAAATCTACAAAATAATGAAAAGTTTTCATTTATTTCTATAATTTTTATTATACATTTCAACAAAATTTTTCTAAAATTTATTTCTTGCATTTTTGTACTTTTCTAAGTCTCTTGAACCCTCAAGAGTCGAAAATATCCAAAATATTAAGTCAACTATAACTTCTAAGCGGTCAAGAATTTTGCAGTTTACTCGACGAAAATTGATTTCTCGGAACATTTTACATATGTTTGTTTAAGAACGTGAAAACGTTTGAGACACAGTTTTGCCTCAATTTACTAAATAAAAAAGGTAAAAATTTCTGAATCTCCTGAAGTTATGACCACATCGAGAATAATTGAATACAAAACTTGAATGTTTAATTTGGTTGTTTGTATACTTTTAATACTACTACAAATTTTTGCTCTGATCAGTTGCTAACAATTCAAAATAGACAAAGATTCATCTTCTACACTACTTTATTAAATTTAAACACTTTATCGATACACTTTAGTCGAAATTTACAAAATAATGAAAAGTTTTTATGATACTTTAACTTTAGGTATATTTAATTTTACTTGCCTTTTATTTCCTTATATCTATTACAGCTCTGGTGTTACATTTATGTGAATTATTAGTAATAATAATTAATAAAAAAAATATATTTATTTCTACAAAACTTACCTTTTCGTTATATTTCTTTTAACTTACCTTTTGTATACTTATGTACAATTATTTTGTTACACTTTTAACACTTTTGTCTTTAGATGTTTTAAAGTTCGCGCTCTTATACGCCCGCCGCCCGCCATCTATTGGTGCTTATTTTAGTTAGTATTGTGGGCTTTCTCTCTTATACTTATTAGAATATGTGCACATGTTTTTAAAGATCGCGCTCTTATGCGCCCGCCCTCTTTAGACATTTATTTTAATTATATTTGAATTTGTGAAAAATTGCCGACTTGACCGGGGCTCGAACTTGGGACCTCGAAAGCGGGACCTTATGCCGCTGAGCCACCACCGCTACCGACAAGTTCAATGTTTTCATTCAATATGTTTTACACAAAATTTTTCAAAAATTTATTTTTCGCATTTTTACAATGTTTTTGTGCTTTATTAAATCTTTTGAACCCCCAAGAGTGCAAATGGACAATTTTGAAGTTTTTAATTTTTTCGTTTTTTGTCGAAATTTTGGGCGATTTTCGGTTTGCTGAGCGGTCTAATGCCAATAACGACGGACTTATTAGAGATAACTTTTTATATTTGGTACCGTTGGAAAGAAAATTTAATTTTCTATCTTATACAAAGAAGATCATTGCTCTATGATAAATAGTTATTGAGAAAATTTGTGATAATAGTGCAATAGTGCAAATGGTTCAATTTTGATGTTTTTAATTTTTTAAATTTTTGTCGCGAAATTCGATACCCAGAGCGGTTTATTGCTAATAACTTCGGAATTATTGACGCTAGTCCTTTTTGTTTGGTAGCGTTGGAAAGCACATTCAATTTTTTATCATATAAAAAAATAATTGTCCTAGTTATCGAAAAAATTGCTAATGAAATTAGAAATATTAATATTAATTCAACAATGACTTCTAAATGATCAAGAATTTTGCACTTTTCTCGACACCAATCGATTTCTCGGAGCATTCTACATATGTAGGCATAAAAACATTATAACGTTAAAGGTGCAGTTTTGCCGCAATTTACAAAAAAAAAAAATTGTGACTTATGAAATTATGATAACATCAAAAATAATTGTATACAAAATTCGAATGTTGAATTTGGTTGTTTCTAAAATATAATTTTAGTTTTATTACCACTACAAAAAAATTACTTGATTATCACTATTTTCTTCTATTGAGCGCTTTTTAAATTGAATTTATTATTTATTATCTTTGAGAGTTAAAACTGATGAAATTTCATCCAAATCACTTGAAAATAGCTCAAATTGAATTAGTTTTGGTAAAATATGGAGTAATTTCTTAGCTTAGTTTAAATAAATAAATTAGGCGAAAAATTTTAGATGAGACACGTTGTGTACACTAATACTTCGCCAAAATAAAATGAGTGTTACTCCATTACGCTCTGTTTTCATTTATGCCTCACGCATTTTTGAGCTTGGAAAATTTATAGAAACGAACAGTGGGTCTCATTCGTTTGAGGAAAGAAGCTTACAGGCACCTGTCGCTTTCCGAGTCCTGATACTACATGCAGCTATGAATTCTATACGGTTTCAGCTCCTCTTATAATCCTGTTTGCTACATATCTTTGATTCAAGTCCGAACATACAATTCTTTCTGAATGAGTAAGCTCATCCCTTTTCCACAAGGTTCGACAAAGTATCACAAACTTGAGATATTTCCCACCGATAAATTCACGACGATTCATCACTTTAAGTGCAGTATGTGAGAAATATAAAATTATAATTTATGCAAAGGTGTAAAGCCCCGGAGAATATCATTCAGACAGTATCTTGCCATTCAACTAATTCAACAGGACCTTCAGGACATGCGATCTTCCTGACATCATCTGGACGGATGCATCCCTCTTTTCATAACTTATTCATGTTCACAATTTCGTATATAGGTGTGTTAAACATGCAGAAACGGTGACGTTCCATTTTATATCTTTCGTTTCAGACGAAAATATTGTTAAAATTATTCTAATTAGCGAATTATTTTTGGACCTGAAACTAGCTATCGACCGATAGAGTTGAGTCCAGTGAATTGCATGTAAATGTTTTTATTTACGGTCGGTCAAAAGTTAACAATAGAGCAGGTTTTTAATTTTTGTGCCTGTTTTGTTTTGTGCAGAGTGACTAAATAAACGTAAATTTTTAATTATTGGCCATCGATGCCTTCAGGGAATGAAAACAGAATTAAATTTCAACCTATTGTTTAATGTCCAACGTATTGCAAATATCTGCATGTGCATGTTGCCCTGCGATCTCTAATTAAAAAATGTCCGGTGCAGCAGTCCCTCCCTTGCTCCACTTTACTCTCCAAACACTAGTGAATCTACCAATTTGAATCCAGATATTCCACCGTCTAATTATGTGAGCCTCGTATTTTACGAAAAGTTATTAATCACATAATTTATAATTTTATTTATAACTACAGTGGAACTCCTCTATAACGAGTCCCGGTTATAACGAAAAATCGGCTATAGAGTAATTCCACGCCAAAACGATCACTTTTAAAACTCATTGTTTCTGATCTTCGTAAATTTGAGATATGTTATATAGAACATGTAAAAATAAGTGACACGTATTTCACCGTTTTTTATTTTTTCATTGTATGTTGAAAAAACAGGGATGTACAAAATTAAGTACCTCGTAACAAAAAGAATTTTTATCTAAAGAACAAATTAACATATTGAAACGATTTTTTTAAAAATAATAGATATAAGTAGCTACACTACGGACGTAATAATACATGTATTCTAAAAATTTGTAATTAACAAATAATTTAAAAATATATTGTTTAAACAAAAAAATAAACAATTACGCAGGTTTTTAAAAATCTCAAAAAATGTATGTAAAAACTTTCATATTTTTACTATGTCTTCACATAAGTTTCAAGACGGATGTTTTAAAAATGGCTGAAATTTTTTTTTTCTTGAGAGTGGGGCATAGTGCATGATACCCTAAGATCGCCTGAAAGTAGCGTTTCCTTGGAAATTAAATAGAAAAATTACCAATTACCGTCACGAATAAACTGTTTTAAAGAAAACACATAATTTCCAGTAACTAATTAACATTTATTTTTCAAAAAACATCAATAATAAAAACAAATTTAAATTACGAGTAAATCGTCTGGTCCCTTGCCGTTTTGTATACTACTCTATGTAAAATTTTCCCTCTAATGCGAGTATTTTTCTGGAAATGGGGCAGGGGCGGACAGGCAAATTTTTATATGAGGTGCTAAGTTGAAATGAGGGCCCAATATACAATACAATAAAAATATGTATAAAAACTACTTGTCACTTAATGTAGTAATTTTTTTGAAGAAGTTTGTTTCCTCTATTGAGATAGTGACGTCAGTTGAAATCACGAAAATAAAGTTTTTAGATGAACGTCTTCAGAGGCTTTTACTTTTTGTTTTTTTTTTTGTTTCTGTGCACCAAATTTATACTTATATTTAGATTTTTCCATTATTTATGCCCACTAATAATTAAAAAAAAATTAATTAAAATTACAACAATACAAATTACAAAAAGACACTCTTTGATTTGGTGGAAACAGAAGTCTTGTAGAAGCTATACATTTCCGGTAGCAATAGGTCTTCCCAGTTTTTGTATCATAACTTCTTTTGGGATTATTAATTTCTGTTTTTGATACCAAAAATTAAAAGCCCAATCATTTTTTACAAAAAAAGGTAAAAATGTACCGTTGTCGAGTTATTTCAGTTTAAACTAAACCGCGCTGCAAAATCAGAATTTGCGTAATAAATACTGTGCTATCTATTCTCATTTGTAGAGGAGTATTCGTGATTAAAATTATGACACAAATTTTTGAATCAATTGTATAAATCCATGTGGAATTTTTCTTACGTGCGTGTAAGACCTTATAAACAAAATTGAGCTAAAATCATTAAAATTATAGAAATTATAAATAGTTTTATTTGTTACGATGGCAATTTTTTAATTCCTTGAAACTTAGATTCTGCGAAAAACGCAATTCAGCACTTCATGGATTAGCTCTATGCATTGTGGAAAGTTTGTTTACAAATTTAAAATTATTGATATTATTTCAATGAGCTCTTGACATAATAAGTCCACCATAATTGGGGGCCCCTAAGACTCGAGGGCCCGGGGTGCTGTGGCACCCCGGCACCCCTGGCCAGTCCGCCCCTGAAATGGGGTGGATATAACAAAACTTTTATTTTGTCCAAGATTGGTAATAGCGAGAAATTCTGAGAAATTTCGGAAACAGATCGGTTATAACGAGAGTTTCTAGAAGAAAGAAAAATCCTGCGAGTCTCCATTACGTATTGTGTACCATAATTTTTTTTATGGAAATGTTGTTTTTGCGAACTAATGGTCTTATTTTTCTCACTTTCTCAGTCTTAAATAACTTTTCAAGCAGAGAACACTTTGTCTTTCTGTATCAATATGTCATCCTCGAAAATAAAAACGTTTTCTATCAAAGAAAAAATATCAATAATAACAGAGTTCGAAACTGGTTAAAACAACAACAACAATGGTTCAAAGTGAATCGCGAATCCAATGTGCCCATAAGTGGGGCCAAGTTAAAAGAAAAAGCAGAACAATTTGCAGAAAAAATTGGGGATTCTCTAGAGACGAAATTTTTGTTATTGGGTGCTTCCACCTAACCACGATGTCTTTTACAATAGCCTTGTACAATTCGAAAGTGCAATTGATAAGATAAAAATGCTTCATTACAAAAAACAAACAAAAATTACAGATTTTTTTCTTAAATATTGTTTTAAACTTCATTAATATTCGTATTTAATAAAATAAATTTCATAGTATCCATGATTGTTTATAGCGAAAATCGGTTATAACGACCCTTGATTTCTCGCTATAGAGGGGTTCTACTGCTAAAAAAATAATACATCACAAAATTTTGCAGATAAAACTTATATTTTACAGGATGTTTTAAAATACATTGTATTTATTTTTTCACTGGCATCTGTACGCCTCATTTACCTACAATGTAAGAACTGTGAAATATGTTCAGTGTTATTTTTGCAAAAGATTTTCACACCTATTCGAAGAAACAGCATAAATGAATAAGTTATTCACGAGGAGTCATTACGTTAATAGTTGTTTCAAGAAATGTGTAACTTCTTATTTCTTGCGGCCACAATCCTTGCAAGCCATCAAGCCAGAGAGACATAATTTAACGTTAATATTTAATTTGATAATGCGGATTTATATGGGTTTTGCATTGCTGAGATCGTCGTTGGGACGGTGAGCCTTGTTTCAAAGTTTCCCCTTGGACACCAGTAAGATTAATGTCGCCATAATTCACCTCGTATGCAATTTCTGTGGCGAATTCCTTTCAGAACAGGTAGGTCCGCGAGGCAAGCGGTTACATCGTGCTGTACTTTATTTTACTATATTCAAATTAGAGATAACAAAAAATAAACGAGCAAATGCAGTGAAACGAGAAATTTATAGATGCTGACAACGGCAGCGATGAAAAAAATACAAAAACTGCAGTAATTGTACATTAAATTTAAGTGAACGTCAGATAACGAATGAGTAATGTTACTAGAGTAGTGATTTCAGGTGAGGATAAAACTGGACAAAGTCATCATTAATTATTTATAATGGTAGAAATTATTATCTGCCATAAAGGAGATACATAGTAGCACTTCCTATTACATAAAAAAGACCTTAATTGTTACACACGTTCATAAAATTATAATTTTATGAGCAACGAAATGTAAACACAAGTCCATTTAACGTCACCTCATTTTTTACTACTTCCAACTCCCAAGATCTCCATCACCTGCGAATTAAAATATGTTACTTCTTATGTTACGCTGTCTGCATCTATTGTGCATTTAGAATGAACAGTATAAACCTTAAGACCCCATAATATCATTTTGTCAATTTTGACATTATTCTGAAAAATTTCTTTACAACAATTTTTGAATTCAGCAAAATTTCTGATAGACTACAGTAGAACCCCTCTATAACGAGAACTCAAGCGGCCAATGTATTTGCTTGTTATAACCGATTTTAGCTATGAATAGTCCTAGATAATAAAAGTTTTTAAATATGTACTATGTTTAAAACAATATTTAAGAAAAAAAATTGTAATTTTTGTTTGTTTTTTGTAATGAAGCATTTTTATCTTATCATTTGCACTTTCCAATTGTACAAGGCTATTGTGAAAGACATTGTGGTTAGGTGGAAGAACCCAATAACAAAAATTTCATCTCTAGAAAATCCCCAATTTTTTCTGAAAATTGTTCTGCTTTTTCTTTTAACTTGGCCCCACTTATGGGCACATTGGATTCGCGATTCACTTTGAATCATTTAAGAACGGCTTTTTCTAATTTAGCATTTTTAGTACTTCTTCATTTTTGACGAGAATTTACCAGTTGAACTCGTAATCTTTTAAAATTGTTTCTAATGTAGAATTAGCTAAATTTTTCTCTTTGCAGATTACAGCTTGTTTTTTACCACTTTCAAACTCTGTTATTATTGATATTTTTTCTTTGATAGAAAACGTTTTTCTTTTCGAGGACGACATATTGATACAGAAAGACGAAGTATTGTCTGCTTGAAAAGTTATTCAAGACTGAGAAAGTGAGAAAAATAAGACCATTAGCGCGCAAAAATAGCATTTCCAAAAAAAATCTGGTACACAATACGTAATGAAGACTCGCAGGATTTTTATTTCTTCTAGAAACTCTCGTTATAACCGATTTGTTTCCGAAATTTCTCAGAATTTCTCGCTATTACCGATCTTGGACAAAATAAATGTTTTGTTATATCCATCCCAATTCCAGAAAAATACTCGCTATAGAGGGCGAATTTTAAATAGAGTAGTATACAAAACGGCAAGGGACCAGACGATTTACTCGTTATTGACGATTTTTCGTTCTACTGGAAAAAATTACAAGATTTATAGTTTAAAAATCTTAGTCTATTAAACTACGACCCCGATTTTTAAACTATTAACTCCTGTTTTTTTAATAGCTTTCTTGTAAAAATTCATATTTTTAAGATAAAATCCAACTGTAACGAAAAATTTTCTTGGAATGTACGACAATAATCTCTTGGAATAATACATACATGGTCGTCACGTTTTTTAATTTCAAGGCCACAATTTCATTGATACTTATAAAATCAATTTGTCATGGGACAGTAACATCGGCAGAGATCGAAACGGTTTTTTGTGTAAGCCAGAATAAAATTTCATCATTTACATAAATAATTCGTAATTTCAACCGCAATTGTGAAGTGTAACAAGCACACTTCCGTTTATTCATGAAGAACTTTTTAGTGAGGTTTGTAAAGCTTCTAATGGAATTTATCGTCATCGCTGACGAAGGTTGGTTAAACTAAAAAGGGTTATTTTTTTTAAATCTTCAGTGACTAATTTTGTTTTTTGTTTTAATTGCTCAATATAATATTTTTTACCATTTACTTCATTTGTTACCATTGCGTTTGTAAATGTAAATATTGCAGAAGGACGTTCTATATTTTTAGACCTGAATTTTGAAACAGTTTAAAAAAATATGTTGGTAAATTATACTTTGAGGATAAATAGCCCTTGCATGGAATATTTGTTGGTTGAAATCTAAATGCCTAGAGCTTTGCAGTAAAACGTTGAATATTTTGCAAAAGTTGTTGGTTAATGCTCGTAAGCATCCTTTAAAATATATTACGGAATTAAATGTTTTCCAAGCCACATCTGATATAATGCCAAATATTTCCAAATCCATTGTATTGTTTGCGCGAAATCCAGTCAAGTATGTATAAATATGATTTTAAATCCCTCATGCATTGTTGGAATCGTTCGTTCGACTTTTAACAAGCATGTTTTATGCGGCATTATTATATAGCATTATAACCTGGACACACAAAACAAAAATAATGTTGAAAATGTAGCGAAACAAGTAACTCGTTGAAAATTCGCAGAAACGCCACAATTAAGCAGTGCCGAGGCTTCACAATAAATCCCCGGAAATTCGAATTTTCTTTATTTTCCCGCTATTGTTCTGGAATTACGCTGGTGTGACGCTATAACATCATTTTCTGCTTCGTTTGCCTGATTGGAATAAATCTGTATCATCGAAAATACAAATAAAAACAAATTGCTCTTTAAGTAACCGCTTACCATGAAAGACACAATACACTGCATGGTGCCAAACAATTATCAACTTGTGTTTCTCTCCACGTCACCTTCACATCCACATCTTTAAAACTTTCGGTAAAAATCAAATGAAAAGGGATAGAAAACGTGACGTACAAATGAAAATTTAATGCATCTTATTTCTTTAAATTCCCAAATGATCTAAACAGCGGGAGTTTTACAAGTTGACGTCTGACATCAGTCTTTATAACAGGAAGAAGTAATCCTAAAAATGCTCAAGAATGTTGTTGCTTAATAGTTGATGAATATAGGATACACATACAGGTGTCCAAGCGAGTGGAAAAAGTCAATTCGCTAAACTTTTATTAGTCGATTTCGCTAAGTTTTAGAAAGAAGACGTCCTTTTTGACGAAAACATGCATTTTTTATAAATTCATTACACAAAAACTAAGACAGGTTGAACAAATTTTTTCTTAGTTCTGCAAAGAAGAAAGTACAGAATTAAAATCTGTAGCAATTTTTTAGTGTTTTGCATTTGTAAAGATTAATAAATTAAGAAGTTTGTTAAAAGTTAAATAACTTAAAAAATTTAAATGGAACACCGTATTTTTTATTTTTGAATCTAATAGACTGATAAATTGTCTATCTAAAAAAATAAACTTATAATGTCTAGAATTGATCAATATCTGGGCATTATTGATACTATGGCAACTAGTAATTGCACCATGGATTACTTATCCGTTGATTTATCCAGAGATTGTAAAAGTCGTTATAAATATTGAAATTCGAATTATTTTATTGTAAAAATAAAGAATAATGGATTCAGTTTAACACAAATGTGATTATTAAGTGATATTTCTTCCATCTCTTGTGCAACTGTGCACTTTTTGGCTACTGAAACAAGAGTATTTTTTTTTTCAATGTTTAACGTAAAATATTTTTTTAGTTATTGATTATAAACACCTAAAAGTAAATAATTTTAGAAAGACAATTTAATAATCTTTTAAATGCAAAAACAATAAATAGGGTGTTCCATTTAAATTTTTAAAGTTATTGAACTTTTAACAAACGCCTTCATTTTTTTATTTTTGCAAATGCAACACACTAAAAAAATGTTACAACCTTATAGCTTGTACCTTCTTCTTTGCGGTAGTAAAAAAATATTTCTAGATGTCTTATTTGTTTTTGTGTAGTAAATTTTTAAAAAGTGCATGTTTTCGTCAAAAAAACGTCGTATTTTTGAAACTAAGCAAAATTCAAAGTTTAGCTTAAAAACATTGTCATAAAAATCTACATTCAAAAACGTTGAGAAGCATATAATGTTTCATTTAAAAAAACACAAGTTTGTATTGAAATTTTTTTTGAGACACGCTGTATAGTTGAAAATAATTTTAGGCGATGCACTAGTTTAGTATGTATCAATGGCCAATATATTTTTTTGAATGGAGTTTTTTAACTCGCTGGAACACCTTGTATAAATACGTATCCTTTTTTTAATTTTCAACTTTATTATTATTTAGTGGAAAATGTATGTTACAAAAAAATACTTTACAAAATTAGAGTTTTACAGAAGAATTTGTCGCTTGTGTACAGACGGAAAGCCGTTCAAACAAGTTTTCAAAGGAAAAAAAAAATATAATTTTTACGAAATACAATAAACAAATTGTTTTTTTTACAACGGATGTTGTTTCTGAATTAAAAAAGTACTTAACACACACAGTAACACCAAGTTTTTATCTCATTTTGAGTATTTGTAACGGATTGCAAAATTCAATAGTTTTTATTTTTTTATGAAAAAACGCATCATTTAAATTGCATGAAAAAAATACAGTAACATAAGTAGGTAATCTACAATACACCAAAAATAAATCAAAAAATTCTTCCGTACAGTTTTGTTATAAAAAAATAAAATGGGCAAAAATAGAGGTTTTTTAAATTTATTTTTAAGCCGCACGCACAAAAAATTTCAAATTAATATACAGGGTGAATATAAAGTATGGAACCAAGCGGTTTTATTTTTAATCATTTGCCTCCGGACAATAATAATTAATATAAATTAAAGTAATATAAAAATGTGATCGTAATTTTAGAACGAAATTTTGTTTTGTTTTTGAGTTATGCGATTTTTTTTTGTCAAAATTGCAATTTATGTGAATTTTTTTTTTTTTAATTAAAAATAAAGCAGATAGTTGTAATCCTTAGAGTATAGCTTTTATGAGAAAAATGATTTTATAGTGGGTTGCCATTTTACCACCTGGTATATATATTGCTGCTAAGGCCATCAAAAAGTTATGATATTTTTTCAAAATTTTTAAATAACGATTTATTTTTTTATTCAGTATAGTTCAATTTTAATCATTTTACTCGTATGTATTGCTTGATTTGAAAAGCAGAAGTGATGATTAGAAAATTCATTAACGTAAACGGGCTACAAATTTGACTAATATGGTCAAGATAATTTATCTTCTAGAAGACTGTTTTTTGAAATCTTCAGAAGACGAGTTTTCTTGATTCCTGCTATATGTGCAAGGAACTTCAAAGGTTCTTAATTCCCAAAAGAACCGTCATCTGATTACTTCTCCTAGGTTAATGAAATTAGATCGTGTGACGTGTTCGTTCAAGTGAAGAAATGATAGTTGCGTGTTTCGCAGGACCACGGATGTTGCATTGTTGGGGGTTGTTTCTTGGTTACGAGCAGGAACGTACAATGCACACCCGGGATGAGAAGAACTGGGAAATGCGAGAGTACAGCAGGACTAGGAACAGTAAATTGTTTAGTGAGTTTCCTGGCTTTTGTTCGACGAACTCGACCAATTAGTCGCTGTGAAAGGCTCGTTAGCTCATTATTCACTACCTGACTACTATTCAATCACTTATTTGAGCTTCTTTGGGTTCTATAGAAACGGAAATATATTAATACCGTTTAGCACTGTATCTGAATGTGTGTATTCAGCGTATTTCTTTCACACTGTATCTTAATGCCTATTTTTCTATACATTTCGCGAAAATTCTCTCAAACATCTCAATAAACATGCTTCTAAATACCTATATAATTAATATTAAGTGTCTTTTCCTCTATTACACGAAATCTTTTTTCAAATACAATGCAAAAAATAGTATACGCTACCTCGTAAGAAAAGTCGGTTTATCATGGGTGCCTCGGGACGGAAATAGGTAAAAAATTAATAACTCTTAATAATAATTGAAATTTTGTATTTATTAATCTTTTTTAGTAACGTTGCATTCTTTAAAATCACAAGATGTCTTAAATTTTCTATTTTTCTATTGTCCCCTTCGAGAAAAGAATCAAATTCATCGTTTATGTTTTCTTTGTTTTTCCATTATTCAAAGCGATTCAAAATTAAGCTTTTCAGCGAAAAATTCCTTGTAAAAATACTTCAAAACGACAAAACATTGTAAAAAAACTTTTTATGTAAGTATTTCAAAAAATTTAGAGAATAAAAAAATTTCTTAAATTTTATATGCTTTTTGAAATATTGTTGTACAGTTGCGGAATTAAAATTTCGTGCAGTATTTTTCTGTCACTTTAAAAAGTTTACTGTAAACTAAATTTTTAAACTTTTTTGTTGTTAAAATTGATAATTGAACAAGTAAATCAAAATGACATAAACATGACACGAGTAAAAAATGAGGTTATTAATGTAAAGGTTGTTTTAGAGTTTACATTTATGAAAATAACAATACTGTCCGAAATTTTAATTCCGCAGCTGTACCTGAATGAAAAAAGGTCGTATTTAGATTTTAAAAAATCCATTTTGAGCTTCACGTTTCTTTTGGCAAAAAATTTTCTAAACCACGGTTATTACGGAATCCTAAGAAACAGCGCGAAAAAAATTGTGTTTTTTTCTTTTTTTCTTTGGTCCACGGTCTTGGGAAAATTTTTATTAGTTAAATCAATGCATGGGCCCCATAGCTTGTTCATTCCGCTTCAATCTGCATTTTTTTTGTTCTCTTTAAGTCAATTTATCGCTGAGACATTTGATTTTTTATGAAAAAAAATCTTTTTGTCTTTGATCATCGATATCTCCGCAATCAATAACCGCACAGAGAATGTAAAGATGGTTTCGAAAATTGGAATAAATTTTCTTCAAGATGTTTTTACGATTTTTTTGAAAAAAAATCATTTGCAACATTAATTCAAAAAAAAGAGAAAAAAGTAACTTTTTTGTTGTTGTAGTAAAACTACACAAATATTAATAGGGAGACTAATGTGTCGAGATTATTTTTACGCCCAATAGCTTTAAATCGATTCATCAGACTGTTTTCTCGAACCGATTACAAAAAAAAAACTTGTTTCTGAACATTGTGTAATCTTTTTTTTACAATTCTGAAGCTTAGCTGAAGTGTAGTAAACCCTTTTTTAATTTTTTTTAATAAACCATTATATTTGCGCATAATCTACGCTACTGACTTTTTGAATCACAGTTACATCTAGCAGTGTTGCCAAACAACTACAAATCGTTAAATAAATCTCTTCAATGAAGTCCGAAAAACGAAGAAACCTCTTGGTTTTCTTTTCCAACCAAATGAGTTTTATGATTATTTCTTTACTATATGGCAGGAAGCTGTTTGACTGGACTATAAACCAAAGTAACACATGTGTCTTGACCGCTCATTTCCGGAATTTTACAACATGTAGGTATTTTACACGTGTTCTTCAGGTAAATTTACGATTTTTCATTCCGGTTTATTATTTTATTGTTCGCAGTAATTAGGTTTTCGACCGTTGGCCAATTAAGTTATTAAGTGTTATAAAGTTTTATAGTTCTTAGAAAGATACAAATAAGACAACGTATATTTTATGATAATAACATAAAAAACTTTTTGTGGAAGCATGTTTGCGATAATTTTGCAATTATAATTATTATTCGATTTTGCTGTTTTACTGAAAAATAAAATAAAAAATATAAAAATATATTACACAAAAACTAAGACAGATAGAACAAATTTTCTCTTACTTCTGCAAAGAAGACAGTAGAGAATTTAAAGCTGTAATATGTAATGTTTTTTAATGTTTTGCATTCGTAAACATTAAAAAATAAAGAAGTTTGTTAAAAGTTAAATAACTTAAAAAATTTAAATGGAACACCCTATTTTTTATTTTTGCATCTAATATATTGATAAATTGTCTATCTAAAAAAATTAACTTTTAATATCAAGAATTGATAAATAAAAAGATATTTAACATTCAATATTAATTATAGCAACAATGTCATGTAAAATTTAATCGTTGTAATCAGGAACAAAAAGACTTTTCAAAAATACAAAAATTAAATAGGGTGTCCATAAAAAAATCCAAAGTTGAGTGTTTTAACTCTGATATCAAAAGCGCCTTGAAAAATACAATGACAGAGTTACATTTCTTGTAAGAAAGTGCCTTAAGAACGTTCTAGTTAAAAATGTCTAGGTCTTTTAGTTGGCACATTAAGTTTTTTAAAATGGCACATTAAGTTTTTTAAATTGCGAAGGTTGGTTTTGACGGTAAGAATGCTTTTTCTAGAATGAAATTTACTCATGTGTCGATGTCAAGAATAAGCGATAAGTAAATACACACAAATGACATAAGAAAAGTTTATCAATTTTTAATCATTCCAGGTCTTTAATTTTTTCTGATACATGATCGTGTTTCTTTAAACCAAAAATAAAACGACCGCAATTGTTTTGAATTTTTTGCAAACGATATTTGTTAAAATTGTCTAAGCAAGGATAGTAAATAATGAGTCTATAATTTATAAACGAAATACCAGTGAGATAAAAAATAACTCACTAATGGGTAAAATTTTTGGCTGACTTTATTTAGTGGCTTCTACGTTTAATTTATTTAAAATCACTAATAGTTGTTTTATTAATAAAAGGCGTTGAATTTGTTTCCTTGCCGATAACGTGAATCCCCTAGGGGAAGCCGCATATAATAAAATTAGGGCTTATATGGGCCATATACCATGCAGCAATGGAAGAAAATGACAAAACGCCAAATAACAAAAGTGGTAATTAAAATGCTTCGTGCTCAGAAGCTGGAACAAGGTTTGTGAAGATAAGCAAGTCGCGTGTATAGCATACTTGGAAAATTTGTGTGTAATCATCGAAATCTGGCTCGTTTCATAAATTATCAATAAATTCTTGTAGAAGAAAAAAAGTCGTGATTAAATTAGAGCCTGCTTAAATGAAGGAGTTCCGTATGAATTTAAAGGGTTGTGTAATCAATATATTAATTAAGAGCACAAACACAATTACAGTTCATTAGCGAAGTTTTAATATTTACTAAACTTCTAATTAATACTTCTCAGTACATTGGTATTCAATAATGCCTTAATTACGACGTTACTTTAAGGCCCCTTTTCATTAATTATACACAGGAAGCGCTGAAACTTGACTTAATTTTTCGATTCGTGTTGTTTTCCTCGACGTCTTCGAATTCGGTTTAAATCGGTTTTGCTACGAAGTAACGAACACTGATAACACCTACACGGGTTGTAATGAGATGCACACGTTTAGCATTCATGCAGCATATAAAATTAACCGTTTAGATATTGTCAATAAAGTAGATTTAATTAACGTTAGTTTAAAAAGTGTCGTCGCGCGATATGCAAATTTGGCCGCTCAATTTGTAGTTGCGCCTCGCTAACGCGGAGTAATTTCTCTGCATTTGTAACAATTCCCGGTGCCGCTTCGTGGTTTCCATACTAAACACGTCGTGATCACTTGATTCTAGAATTTATTATGAAGGCGTTTTCTCAGATTCTGACGACAAATCGAGCTCTAATGAGACGCATTGACGAGATCCGGGCTCATCCGATACTCTTCACAATGGTTAAGATTTCACGAATTTCACAGACGTGGACGGAGTCGCAATCGAATCGCTACAGCAATTATTTTCTAAATTATTTTCTTCGTTTCAACTGTGGACACAATGCACATGTGTATATGATTCCGATAATACAGTAAAACAAAAATGAAATTCAGAAAAACTTTTTAAAATATTTTCTTTAAATTTTTGTTTACAATTGAAGGGGTGAGTGGATAAAGGTGTTTTTTTTTTAAATTTTATCCCAATATTATTTTATTTAAAAAGACTTTTAAGTGTTGGTTTCTAATTACCAAATGCTGAAGACGTTATGTACAACTTGGATTGTTGAATAAACAGTGGATAAAGGTGTTAAAATATGTTTAAATAAATAAATAAATAATAATAAATAAATGTTTAAAAAAAGCACAAATAATATTCATTTTACTTAATTCAATTACTTTCCGGCGTATTCTTGACAAAATTTTGCGAAATAATTGCGTTTTTTATTGAAAAATGTTTTAAAACGCATAAATTATGTCGTTTTTTATTTAGTCTGGTACATGTATTAATTTTTTGGTATGTTTTTTAGCAAAAATTAAAGAAAAAACATTGTTTTAGACTTAAAAACGTAACTAAATGTTTGAAAAAAGCAAAAATAACATCATTTTCGAATTAATTATGTGATTTTTCGGCTTATTTTTGCCGAAGTTTTGTGCCTTTTATTGAAAAATCCGCTAAAACTTTTGGAACAGCAACCAGGCTCAAAAACATGCTTAAACTCTCCAAAGAAGCAAAAATAATGTTAGTTTCGTGATAGTTTATTCATTTTTTACCTCATTTTCGATAAAAATTTTCAAAACAATTACGATTTCGACTAAAAAACGTCCTAAAACGGAAAAATAGTATTTTTTTGAACAAATTTTTTAGCACAATTTAAAAAAGTAAATATAATACCATTTTTGAGTAAATTTAGCGATTTCTGACGAAATAATTTTGTAAATTTTTAATTGAAAAACGTGCCGAAACGCCCAAAAAATCATAAAAAATGGCATTTGGTAATTTTCAATATGTCTTACAAAAAAAAACGTGATGTAAACAAGCAAAATTCATTATTTTCCACTTAATTTGGTGACTTTTCGGTTTATTTTTGTTTAAATATTTCGATATAATTCCGTCTCTTACTGAAAAATATGGTGTTAATATGGAAAACCGTTTTCGAAAAGTTACAACCTTATAGTCGCTTGTACCTTCTTTTTTGCGATAGTAAAAAAAATATTTCTAGATGTTTTAGTTTTTGTGTAACGAATTTTTAAAAAGTGTTTTCGTCAAAGAACCGTCTCATTTTTAAAACTAAGGAAAATCGACCAATAGTTTAGCTTAAAAACATTGTCATAAAAATGTACATCCAAAAATACTAAAAAACATATGGTGTTTCATTCAAAAAAACACAAGTTTGTATTGTAACTTATTTTTAAGACACGCTGTATAGTTGAAAATAATTTTAGACGATGGACTAGATTAGTAAATATCTATCAATGTTCTATACAAAATTTATAAAAACAATATTTTCATTATGAGGAATTAAAAAAAAATATTTGGCAAAAAAATAAGTAATTTATCTAAATCAATTCTTTCAAATTTCTGTGATTCATCCAATCAGATTTGCGATAATTTAGCACACACACAAATTATCGATAATTTGCACACGTGCTGAATTTTGAATTATCCCGTACCTAATTTGAATCTGATTGAGTGAATCGCAAAAATTTGAAAATTTTGATTGGCTTAAATTTTGTGAGGAACGACTATTTTCATCAAAACGTTATTCCGTAGCCAATCAGATGCAAGCATCGTGACGTCATGTCAGGCAAGTCGGAGTTTGTTGTGTAAAAAGGGCGCAAAAAAATAATGACGGTGGAATTGGGTAATATTCAAATTACTTTAATGACGTTGCAAATGGCGGGATTACGTAGCTCCGAACAAAGGCCTTTTTCACCGGAACTATTACGAAATAGTTTTTGTGCCGTTTTTGGGGAAATTATTACAATAACGAGTCAGTCTTAGCCAAGCTCCCGTACGAATCACTTGCCGGATAAATTATTACTTATTATTTAGTGGTTTAGTGCGAAATCGTGTTCTGTATTTTCGAGTGCTAATAGACATTTAGTAGTGCACGGGTGATTACTGAGAGCCAATGGAAGAAATGGGGAAGTCAATCATGCTACAAGAGTCCGGATTAAAGGGTAAGTCAACAGTTACTATTAATTTTTCCAAAAACTTACCCTTTTTAAGTTTTATTTAATATTTTCAACTGATTTAATAAATAACATATTAAACTGATTTTGTGTTTCTTTATTTTCAGTAGGTCCGTGTAAGAAGCAGAGTCAAATTGCTACAAAGGGTAGCAGAAGAAGATGCCATGAAGGTCAGTGCATTTTGATTTTTTTTTTTGTTTATTGCAAGGAGCAGTGTGAGAATTTGTGTTTTTCGAGTGCAACAGTAAGTATATGTCAAATTATGAATATAATTTTGCGATAAAATGTTTTATTTTTCAAATTAAATTTCAAAATTTGTAGAAGACAACTACATTAAAGAAACATCAACAAGAACAAATCCAAGTATTGTACGAACTCAATTTTGTTCCAGAATAAATGGTTACATTTTATTTGTTTCAGAAATTCAAGTGTGTGTTGTGTATTTTCGAGTGTAACAGACATTTAGTAGTGCGCGATTTTTAAAATTTCGAGTGTTTATTGGGTCCCAATGAGGGAAATGGAGAAGTCAATCGTGCTACAAGGGTCAGGATTAAAGGGTAAGTCAAAAATACCTTATGATTTTTTAGAAAAATTACACTTATTAAATTGTTTTCAGATATTCAATTAATTTAATAACAGATTGAATTAATTTTTTTTTTAAATTTCAGTAGGTCCGTTCTATGAAGTAGAGGAGAATCGCTACAAATGGTAGCAGAAGAAGATGCCATAAGGTGAGTTATCGCTAAGTTAAGTGTGTGTTTTTATGATTTTTGAGTGCAACAGTAAGTATTTATTAAATTATAAATAGAAATTAAATGTTCTTTTGAGTAAGGTAAAACTAAAATAAAAAATGAAGTTTCTGCATGAAAACAACAAATTGTAGGATTGTGTGTTGCCTAGTAGACAAATGTAAAGTTGGAAAAGAGTTAAATTTGATTTTAATTAAAGACATTGAAAGGTCGTAGAATAAATTTAAAAAACATAAATCTGTGCCGATTCTTAATTTTTTGGAGGCATTGTAATCGGTCAAATTTCTTGAAATTTCAATAGTTAGAACTATTATTTACAAGAAGCTAAAACAGCTCAAAATATATTGATATTTTAACTTTATAATTTTGAACCTAAAGATCAAATTGTCCTCAGTAACAGTAAACAATAAAAATGTCTTGAAATCTTTCTAACTAAGAAGAATTTAAACTGCAATATTTCTTATTTTAAAACCTTTACTATGTGTAGATTATAATTAATTCTAATTATTCAGTGCCGTAAGGAAGTTATTAAATGGTATGATTATTATTTCAAAGGTTAGGTACCTAAAACAAACGTCCAGTTCCAGTTGTATCTCAGAGTACATAATTGTTTACTTTCCATTACGTTATATCTTTACCTATACGATGTGAAACTGTCTATTTACAATGTCGACATTGTAAATAGATCCTATGAATTCTGTTCAAATAATATCACATCTGACCGCTATTTGCACTAATCTTTGCTCTCCACTTCATTCATTTTCAAAACCTAATCAACTAAATACACCCAAAAATTGCCAACTCTATATTATTATAATTCTCATTTAGTAATTTATTCATGTTGTTTGTATGCCTGTGGAAGCGTCACTCAATTTTTTTAAGATAAAGTCTGTTTGTTCTTTAAGTCAAAATTTTGGTGAAAAAATTGGTAGCAGCTTGTTTGTTTTTGTCTCCAGAAATTTTGTTAAAAAATTATCGTTATGTTTTCAAATGGAGATGTTTTTTTTATGAATCTTGTGTGCCTGTTTGCTCTTTGAAAGCGCTATAATTGAATACCTGAGGATTACCTAAGGTCTAAAGACAGAATTCAGTGCTAATAATAATTTTAAGTAAGTACAATGTTGTGGGCAAAAATTAAGTTTTTGCTACAAAAACTTTGAAGAAAAAGGATGTTTATACAGAAAAAAGTTATTTAGCAAAAGATACAAGTAGGTATTATGATGATTGGCAATAAATTTTATGTAATTTATTGAAATGAGCTCAAAGTTGATGCATTTTATAAATTCTTCTTAGGATTTAGTTTCAAAATTGTTACTTTTTCAACTCGTTTCTCAAAAACAATGCACAAGACACTAATTTAATTGCATTCTTTCCAAGGTTCTTTCTCATTCATGTTTATTTTGTATTCTTGTCAATTTCTTGCTAAAAATTGAGAATGTTTAGCAAAAATTGCGTCTACATTTTAAAGGGCCCTTTTAATGAGATTGTTTTCAAAATAATTCACAACACCGGAACTGCCAACTTCCTTTATTAAAATTACCATGAATGAATTTACTAGTGGTTCCAACGTTAAGACTGTTTGGCATTTCCATTAAAAAAAAAAACGGACTTTCGATGAAGTAGAAGTCATTTTTTGCGGCAAATAACAGTTAACAAAATCAAAAATAGCCCAGAAACTAATATTTCTATAAAAATGTCAAAGTTGTACAGTTGGAGACAAAATACTTTGATCGTCACTTTTCTGACACTTTAATGTAATTCAAGCTTTAACGTTAAAATGACTGAGAATTTCAAATTAATAACACCTATTATATTTTCCTTTCAAAAGTATGTACAACTTGTCAACTATGATTGACAGTAGCTAAAAATAAGGTTAACAGTCCTAAAGCATGCTTCACAATTTAATAACGACCAAAGTATGTTGTCTCCAACTGTACAAACAGTAGATTTTATTTTCCTTATAAAGATTTAAAATGTTTTTTGATTTTGAAGCAGGTGGGCCAAAGACACAATTTTAGGCCCACCTGTAGTTACGTCCCTGGATCTCAAGATGAAAGGAAACGCAGTCTTATTTGCCTAGAGATTGTAGGAGTTTACATATCCGTCAAGCTTTGCAAATATAAACAGTGGCGCGAGGCCCTTGACCACCGTACAAATCAACCATCAGTTAAAGATAAACGGTTTACATTAATAACACGTATCTAAACTACCCTCTAGTAGTTTCCACTTTGAAGAGAATTAATAATGTTTGTTTTTGACTACCTATCATTTGCAAACCAGTCGTTGCCTGCAGGCAGATCACCAAGCTTTACATTTAGATTTTATTAATAAAATGTTTTTTACATCAAGTACATACAACATTTATACAAAATGGAGATAATTTTCAGAAAATCACACAACACTTTTTGTTTTTTATCTGTTGTCTGGACTTTCCGTTTCCCTTCTCTCCTACAAAAAGTCGTAAGTAAAGTAAATGAAAAAAAATGTTAGCTTACATTTAAATTCATTGTTACTGAAGGCGTTACAATTGCCTCACTTCCAAACAATCGTTGATGTTTAATTTTCCTCACAGCAGAACCTGCATAATTTTGTGCCTCCTTAGGCAGTACCCAATGCATTACGGGAGATATTAGCTCCGGGTCCAAAGTTTTCAAGTCAGTTTTTCCCGTTAGAAAACTCGTTATGATACCAACAACGATCACAGTGAAAACACCTATGGGTGTTATCCACAGGAAAGACAACCGAAACAGGGGAAAAACTGTGCTTTCATCCGGATACTCCTACACAAAAAAACAATAAAACAACGAATTATTAAGTGAAAAAGGTCCTACTATTTCAGGCGGTTCGGTGACATTGAGACCATAAGTTGCAGCACAGCCCTCTATAGACACAGGAAGTGTGCGAGGAACTACCATTTTGGCAGAAGCAACATACATTTGCCCGTAAGAGACAATACAAGACATTAAAAAACCGCAAACTGCTCCCGCTATTGCCCCCTTGACGTTAGCCCAAGGTACTAGCATTCCAAGGGTAAAGACACCAAACATTGTTCCTGCAACAATTGCCGAAAGAGAAGTTGCAACCTAAAAAAAAATTACGACACGTTTTTCAACATTTTCTTACACTTACTTCAAAAACTCCACCCATTTTTTCAACAACAAAAACAAGACATACAGATGCAACTCCTAGAATTAATACTATGCACTTCGAAAATAATTTTCCTTTCTTCTCCGTTATACTGCAATGACAAACTCCGCGAAAAAAATCTTCTAACAAAACAACAGCTGATGAGTTTAAGACAACAGATAAAGAACTGAAAATACAACATCAAAACTTGTAGTATAGTAGTATTTTTTTCACTACTAGCTGTAAAAAATACCATTAGTTTGTCAAGAGGTTGTTTTTCTCTCCTAGTAGTCAATAATCATTTTCATTACAGACCAAGAGCTATAATGTATTAGAGGTGATGTTGGAGGGTATTACATTGATACGAATATTATTATTTAAAACTATTACCATCACAACTATTAACGGAAGTATTTCGAGATGAAATTAATGCAAAATCAAATAAAAAAGACTTAAATTAACTCATTAAAAACATCAGAATAAGCCCACCTCTAACCTTTCTGTCTATGACAAAACTGTCAAAGCAACAAATGGGTTTATTTAAATAGTGAGGCAAATTTTAACACTGTTTCCCTTTTCTTTGCAGTTTCTTTGTTATTTTAACAAATATTTCATGGTATGAAGTTAGAAAATTCCTTTAATAGTTGCAGAAGTATATTGTATCAACAAGAAATTACTCCCTAGGATTTAGGGATATTTGTGAATAGGTTGCAATAAATTTGGTTAAGTTGGTTTGTAGTGACAAACAAAAGATATTGTAACTAGTGTCAAAAATTTTGGTTAAGTCATCTGTCAGCTTGTATAGATAACTCAGTTGACAGTTGGTTGACAGGAAACCTCAACCGTCAACAACAAGAGCTAACCAACCCTAGACATTTAAAATTACTTCTGTAAATTCTAGTTACAAAACAACATGAAAAACGTAATTTTTCTAAAAATTCATATCCTAGGTGGTAATTTCTTCTTGACAAACCTATAGTCTTTTTCATATTAATATGCATCAAGTATTGTAGTAGTCTAAATGAATCTTTAATTTAAAGGCTGATTTACACAAAAAATGTCGTTAATACACTGGCGGACACGGAATTTTGGACGATTTGCCATTCGACTGACATAAAAGTGTAACACGGGCCTTAGGCAACTAACCTCACTTTCGGTTTTTGTAATTTTTATCCTGAGAGCGAAAGAAAAAATGACAACAAATCAAAATAATTTATTGAACTTATATAAAAACACGTATTGCTGGCATTATTGTTTCGGAAAATCGATTCCAAAAATAAATTTCAACTAAAACTTTCAACTTTAAGTTTCAAACGTCAATAATAATGACAATGAAACGTGGCTTACACTTGAGTGCAAAAAAATGAAAATTGATTTTTTTTATAATGTAATTTGGCCTGTTAATAAATGACAGTTTTTGACGTTCTTTGTCACAATTCACAATTTCATAATTGTCAACCATCTTCTTCTATCAAGTTTTTCCATGTTTTCCATTTCGTTTTTAACATTGACTATGACTCTGCACTAGCAAAACCACCAAATACGACATTTCTTTTGATAGTTTTCTAACCTTTTTGGGAACAACCTATGTAAATCTCTTAAAAATTTGACAATTTTGGTTTTGACAATTTGCGTTTTTTTTTGCCTTAAGTGTACATTGACATTTTTTGAATTGACATAAATTTGATGTCCAAAATTCCGTGTCCGCCACTGTATGTCATTGAGAACAAAATTAAGCACATTAATAATGACAAAAATCTTTATGTTTGCTACCCTATGTTAATTATGTTGTTAATTTTAATTATTTTTTGCTACCTGGGGCACACATTTATTTAATTATTAGGGAAATTTGAGATTAGGATTGTTTAATTTTTTGCATGATTAAAATGATCCTTTCAACGACTACACATTAATATGAAAACGAGTAGGTATACAAAAGTGACATAATCTCATTTATGATAAGAAGAAAATAATACTTCCAACTTAAGTTGAAATTACCAAAAAATGTAGTTGTGAATTACGACATGTTATATTTTTCACGGTTGTATTTCTGTGTGCTAGTAGTGAAAAAAACGTTATATAAAACACGGAGAAGATTTTTATAAAAAAAATCTCTTCTCTACCTTGTGTTATAATATACTATTACCTTAATGCAGCTCCAAAAACACCAGCAATAAAAAGTCCAGGAACGCCTCTTAAATGCCCCGCAGTTTCAACAACAAATAAAGGAAGTAATTGATCACTGTTTAATATTCTGCTTGCTACTAGAGGATCACAGTCATGATATGTGCTGAATAGAAGAAGGCCAGCAAAGCAACACATTGATATAAAAAATACAACACCTACTGTAAATATAGCTATAGCTCTAGAAAATGAAAAATGTTAAGACTAGCTATGAAATAATTCTGAAGACATACATTCTAGCCTCTTTATTATTTGGTAGAGATAAGTATCTTTGTACCATTGTCTGGTTGACAGCATTGAAGGAAGTCCAGTATGTAAATCCTCCAATCAGAATGCTAAATACTGTATATCTCTCATACATACTGGGATTAAAACTAAAAAAAATGTTTTAAAAATTGAGTTTTCGAATAAAGTTAAGCCCACTTCAGTGATTGAATCCTATTACCAGCATAGGACCGGTCAATAATAACACTTATTCCTCCCACAGCAACGACTCCCAATATTATGACCACCATGTCAGAAATAAACATAACTACAGTTTGCCAAGTGTCGGTGTAAACCACAGCTCTCAAACCACCCTAAGTATTGAAAAAGTATTCAACTTTTATTATCTCTACAAATATTCCAACTGCTTACCAAAATTGTATAAAAGATACAAACTGTACAGACGATTGCACCAATCACATGAAGATTTGCTCCAGAGACTGCGTTTATAAAATAGTGGATAATTTTTTTGTCATATATGTTTAAAACATTTACCTTGATTAAATGCAAGAGATGGAACGTAGATCAACATTGGCAAAAACATGATCTGCAGAAAACCTGGCATATTAAAATATTAATTTATTTAGGACCACCTAAACGTAAGACTTACTTCGTCTAATAGGAATAAAAGGGACGCTATTGTTCGTAGGATCTTGCTGAATCTTAGCTCCAAATACTGAAACAAACCAACAATGTTAAAGAGTGTTTTGTTCTAACAAAACTAAGAAATGAATAAAAAAATAATAATAATCAGCCTACATACTAAAAATACCAAGACTTTATTTCGTTTCATAGTAAATAATTGAAAAAATAGTTATTTATGTTACTACCTACTCAAGCAAGAACTCACGACTGAAATTTTAGTATTCCAAATAAATACTACATGATTTTAAAGGTGAAGGTGCAAATTAAGTAACAATAGTATATTACATAACGAGCACGGAAAGTGATAAATAAAGTTGCGCACGAGGCGTTAGCTGCGAGTGCGTTAAACATTTTCCTGCAAGTTTTGTACACTATTTTTCCTACGACCATAAATATTTTTTTTCATAACGATTTATTTTTTATAATGGATACAACAATACGTTGAATAACGATTTATTTTTTATAATGGATACAAAAAAAAATACGTTGAATGAAAAAATATAAAACAATCGAGTGTGAATTGTGCGTTAGATTTCTAACACACAGTGCGAAAACAAAACGCACAGGTTTTTGACCTCGTACGATATTGCCAATTTCCGCGCATATATAATTGTGCGTTATGATCTAGTTTCGTATATGGTCGTAAGAAAATCGATTTAAACGAATTATGCTTTAGGTATAGGTATAAAAAAAGTTAAAATCCTAATAATTAAAAACAAAGTTGTAATGGTGATTTTTGTAACAACTCTATCGAAAGTTTGATGAATAAAGTGAGGTAGAAGCTAGAAGTACACACCAAGGCGTGTACCAAAACGCGTCTCGGACGAGTCCACTTTTAAAAAAGGTAGCGTGTAGATTCGATGAAATAAAAGACTATTCTGTCGAAAAATTTTTTGAGTAAACTACCAGTTTACTAGGCGAACAGACGAATAGACGTCTATACAACCTTTAAACATTTATTAATTTATTTCCAAAAAAACTGGTAGTTTACTCAAAAAAATTCTTTAATTCTTGTAAGTCAAAAATTTTTTTAACAAAAAAGTGTGAGGTTTACAAAAAAAAAATTGTACAACAACAATTCTTGTAATAAGCTCCTTGTCTAAAAAAAAATTTGTGGTAGGTTTCCATTTAAAAAAAAATAGTTGCTATGTTTATCTCATAAGTATAAACAATTAATTAATAATAATATTTTTTTTTGAATAGCATTTTTATAGCCGTTGCACACCTATAAATTTATTTGCCAAAAAAATTGATAGTTTCGCCAGAATAAAATCGTTTCCAGATTTTTGGACCAACCCTGTATAAACTTTTAAATTCGATAATAATGCTTGCTTTTTATACTATTAAATACGAGTATGGCCAAATAATTCTTTTCATAGACTCGTATACTATAACAATGCTAAATTTTCCATTGAAATGATTAAATTACCTCGTATGAAGAACAAACTTGTAGTTTGGTAAATACTGGTAGATAAACGGTAGCCACTGTAAGCCCACTAAGGGACATTGCAAAAACTATTAACCAATACTGAGCTCCAAAATTATACACTTCAGCCGGGGTTCCAAGCATTGTAACCCCTGATATGTAACTAAAATTGATTAACAGTAATAAATTACCAAGTCAATAAAAAGTCAAAAAAACTTACCTTGCAATTAGCGACATGGCAACCGGAAAAGGTTTGAGATTTCTATTTCCTGTTAGATAATCTTTAAGAGATTCTGGTTCCCGCTTCTTGTTGATTTTTCCTCTACACCCAAAATAAATACCTGTCAGGGCCGACAGAAATAACATAGCCCCAAAAATAATATAATCAACAATATCGAAATAATAAACGGATTGCTTCATTTTGATCGAATTGAATTGTTCTGATGTCTTCAATCAACTGGTCGATTAAGTGGCTTGGAATTTGTTGCTTGCTAATACCTAAAAATTATATTATACTTAATCACGTCATCGCGATTTGTTTTATTGCAACTAACAGTCCATGTAACGTTTTATAAATAAATAGTGGACGATCCCACATGTACTCGAGAAATAATTGGCAACAAAAATATATTACAAAGCGTGACAACAACAATTCTTCTGTTAAAGGCTCCATTAAACAGGAGAACATATAATTGTAAAATACCTGTTCCAGTTTGAAAATTTGCTTACTAGACGACATTCAAAGTCCACTACACTGACCCTGGTGTTCAAACAATACTGGTATTTTAATTATGGTATTTCCTACCCACACCTGTATTGTGTTAAGTAAATAGACTGTAATTACCTTTATTAATAAGATTAAAGGATGCGTAAAAATCAGGACAATAAACGAGTTTTTTTTACTACAACAATGAAAACTAAGAAAAAACTTTAGCCAAATAGTCTGGTAACAAGAGTAATCATATGCATAATTAGGCTAATTACATACCAAACAAGTATTAGCAGAAGTGTGTGTCAACTTTTCCATTTGAAATGTAGATAATCACCATAAATGTCTTAAAAATTAAGATTCTTTTATCAAGTGTAAATGCTTTATTTAAATTTCACACAAAATAGAACATAAAAGTATTAATTGCTATACAGGGTGATTCTTGAATACACCGACAAAATTTTATCACAGCTTCTTAAGGATAAATGGTTATTACAAAAAAAAAAAAAAATTCCATACCCACATTCCGAAGGCTGTAAAATTCTTACTAGAGATCGGACACGAGTTATTATTTAAATTTTAAATTAACATAATTTTATAGCTCATTTTTGAGGTTCAAATATTGTTTCATATTTATGAATAATCCTGTATAATTTTAACAATTTTTGAAATATGACTATGAATATGGGTTATTAAATTACGTATATCATTTACTAGAATAAACATAGTCTACACTTTCTTTAAAAATAAGATTTTTTGTGATTTTTTTAAACTAAGAATTATAACGATCACTGGTATTGCCC
>NW_025401068.1:15401971-15416548 GCF_015345945.1 Tribolium madens
TTTTAACAGAAATAAAGTCAAATTGCAAAATTTAAACTCTCGTAACTTCGAAATTTTTATAGATAGAATTTTTTTAACATTTTTTCCGTGTTCCAAATATCTTACCTTACCATTTTTAAGAAAACTTTTATTTTCAATATTCATATTGCTCATTAATCATCATGTAAAAAATTATTGAGTTATGTAATAATCTCATTTAATTTCAGTTTTGTTGAAAAACATTGATAGGAACTTTATAAAATACATTTTGATTCGATTTTGTGTCCTTAAGGGTTGATATTTGTGTTATTTCGTGGATGATAACGGCCGTTATCGAAACGTAGCCCTGAAATAAATTAGTATTTTTCTTCAATTGTCCTTTATAAAATACAATTTAACTCTTGCTTCAATGTCCTAATAAATTAGTTTTAAAACACGTGTTATGAACATGATAGGAAACATACTGAGTGTATGTTTAAAAAACCGGTAACTAAAACACTGACATTAAAAAAAAATTGCGGTTATAATGATGAAAGTCTGGATTTTTTTATTGTTCAAAAACCTTTTGATAAAAAATATCAAATTGTGTGGTATAGAAAAAATGTTTCATGGATCCCTACCTTCTACACACGAAGTATTATAATCAATTCACTATTCACTATATCATTAATTATGTGTTGACGTCATAAATTTTATCTCTTGAAGTTGAGTACTTTGCAGAAAATCGATTTTTGAATTGCATGATAATTCTAGTGTTTTTTCAGACTCTTTTAATATACGTGCTTTTAAAAACATTTTATGTAATAAAGTCAGCAGACGTAATACCCTATAGTAGATATTTTTAAAATTTGTCAAAAACTGGAAAAAGTTTTGAAAAAAAGTACTTAAAATTCTCAAAATTTGTTTCTTGACGAGTCTCAAATCAGGAAGCATAAAAGTAAGTTTTTTAATCATAAAATTGTTAGCAGTTGAACGAAAAATATTAAGACTAAAATAAAGTTTTTACGTAACATAACAGGTTTTATAATTAGGTACTTATTATAAAAAAAAAAACGTGGTGTAAGTATATACGTTGTACATACATACCATAAGATGATGATGTGTTGTCTCAAAGTGGTGAAAACGTTTCGAAAAGTAAGCAAAAAAGTGAATGTAATAATAACCATTATAAGGACTAGTTTTCTTTACATTAAGTCTAGATAATTGAACTGCATATTGATTTAAAAACAAAAAAAAATACACTTGAAAAACTTCTACATGCACTAGTCAAAGCTTTCCCTGACTTTCTGGTTTTATAAAGAAATAATTAAATTTGATATTTCTCAACAATTTCGCTATAACTTTTCGGTAACAATTTTATAAAAAAACATTAATTTATTGACCTCATAACTTTTTTATCTTTATTATTTTCCATTGTTAACACATTGCTTTTTACACATACATATAAATCTTTGTGATTTTAATGATCATTTCATGATTCAGTAACAATATAATTTAATTTAAAAAAAAAACAGGCAACAAAAACGAATTAGTGATTACAAAATAGTCATAAAACTAAATTAGCGCTTTTAAAGTTAAGTCTTATTTAAATACTATCACTGTAAGTATGTATTTCCAATATAGGCAATATGCAGGATGTATCGATTTAATGATACTGATGATGTTGTGAATGTTTTTTACAATTATTTAGTAAAAATACAAAAATTTTGCCAATAAAAGCCACAAATAACATTAAACAGAGTTACGATTTAGGATAGAGCTTCCTTGTTTCCTCTTCTAATAGCCTGGAGCAAAAAAACTTGAAAAATTATTTTACCAACAGAAATAATTAAGTAAAAGTGCAAAATCTCATAACTTCGAAATTTTTATAGATAGAATTTTTTGACATTTTTTCCATGTTCCTGGCGCAATTTATTCAAAAATATGAGGCAATATTTGAACCTCAAAAATGAGCTATAAAATGATCTTTTATTATTTTAGTTTTCTTATTCTTAGTTTAAAAAAATCACAAAAAATCTGATTTTTAAAGCAAACAAAAAGTGTAGATTATGTTTATTGCCGTAAATGGTATACGTAATTTAATAACCCATATTCATAGTCATATTTCAAAAATTGTTAATTATACTACGTAAACTAACAAAAAATAACCAATTATGTATGTAATTATAAATGTAGTACTTATTAATTTAAAAATGTATATCTGAGAAAAGCTCTATTTCTATGAGTTTTGAAAAAGTACGGATTATCATTACTCAAATCAACGCGAGTTTTAAGAATAAAAGCATCAAATCGCAAGAAAAATAAGTGTAATACATACATTTTGTAGGTAAATATTTCCGAAAATTTCGAAAAATGAAACCACGACTCTTCGTTTGTGTAATTACTAAATGTCACATCACTGTCACATTAAAAAATGGCAAGATGACAAAATGCGAAAACTCAAAAACATTTAATTAGTGAATATTAGAACTTTTAAAATTCAGTTTTCGACTTTTCAGAACGAAAAGCATCGGTAAGTCATAAAATAAAGGTCCAAAATTTGTACTTTTTTAGCTATTAACTAAATCTAGATTTATAAAAAAAAGTTGAAAATAAATGAATACTGAGTTTTAAACTAGAATAATTGAAGGGGTGAGTGGATAAAGGTGATATATAACATTTTTTTCTTGAGAACTAGTATTTTTTTTTCGCAATATTCTTTTATTAAAAAAAAATTGTGTCGTTATGAATCTATTAGGAATAAAATTACCAAATGCTAAAGGCGTTATATACAACTTGGATTGTTGAATAAACAGTGGATAAAGGTGTTAAAATATGTTTAAATAAATAAAAAAAAAAACACAAATAACACTATTTTTACTTAATTCAATTACTGTCCGACGTATTATTGACAAAATTTTGCGAAATAATTGCGTTTTTTACTGAAAAATGTTTTAAAACGCTCGAAAAGAGCATAAATTATGTCGTTTTTTATTTAGTCTGGTATATGTATTAATTTTTTGGTATGTTTTTTTGCAAGAATTAAAGAAAAACTTGGTTTTAGACTTAAAAACGTAACTAAATGTTTGAAAAAAGCAAAAATAACATCGTTTTTGAATTAATTATGTAATTTTTTGGCTTATTTTTGCCGCAGTTTTGTGCTTTTGATTGAAAAATCTGCTAAAACGTTTGGAAAAGCAATCAGATGATTTTTCGGCTCAAAAACATGCTTAAACTCTCCAAAAAAGCAAAAATAATTGCGATTCTGACTAAAAAACGTCCTAAAACGAAAAAATGGTATTATTTAAAAAAAAAAATATTTAGCACAATCTAAAAAAAGTAAAAATAACACCTTTTTTGAATAAATTAGCGATTTGTGGCGAAATAATTTAGTAAATTTTTAATTGAAATACGTGCTAAAACGCCCAAAAAATCTTAAAAAAGGTCATTTTCAACCCAATTTGGTAATTTTTCAATATGTTTTAACAAAATCTTACAAAAAAAAACGAGATGTAAACAAGCAAAATTCATTATTTTTCACTTAATTTAGTGACTTTTCGGTATATTTTTGTCTAAACTTTTAGAGATAATTCCGTCTTTTATTGAAAAATATGGTGTTAATATGGGAAACCGTTTTCGAAAAGTCGATGAACTAGCTTCAAAATTACACCCAGTAAACAAGAAAAAAAATCTTTTAAATGAGAATGTTAATTTTCGGGACAGAATAAAGTGGACTTTTTTTATATTGTGTCGTTAGAATTTCATTTATAAATGTTTCGTTAAACTTGAAATATTTTTATAAAGCAATAGTTATCACAAAGTTTATATTAGAAAATAAAGCTTGTTTTTTGGTACATAACACTTTTATCAATTTTTTAATAATATAAACTAATGCATTATAGTGGATGAAGGGGTCATGTACATTTGACCGTTAAAAAATGTATAAAAAATATAATTACCTAAGTTTTCTTATAACAAGGAAACAATATTCACATAGGTCTTTATATATGATGTGATTTTTTTATTAAAAACAAATTGGAAAAAAGTAGTAGCAAATTATATTAAAATGCTTATAACTCCAAATATAGGTTAATGCACATGACGCCTTTATCCACTCACCCCTTCAATTGTGTTTAGCAAAAGCTGGTAAAGTAAGTTTAATGTTTTGACTTGAAGTAGTTTATTCAATGATCCACAATTATTAAAAATAAAGCAAATTTTAATTTATTTAATCAAAAAATAAAATCTAAAGTTGTTATAACATTAAGAAACTATTCTATAATTCTTGAGTAGCCTAAAAATGATGAATATGTAATGTAAATCGCAAATCACCTTATTGAAAATTTAAATCACGCGCTTTATGATGTCGGTAATACAGCACTCTTTCAGCTACCAACATTTACGCATTGAAATGGAGATGTCAGATAAATGTCAAACGTTCAAACTTGTCAAACTCTAATCCGGCATATTTATCTTATCACAGCCAGTTGCGCGAAAATCACAAGCAGTAATAGAATGATTACAGTGTCTGGTCATAAAAATGTTGTAAACATACTTGCGTTCGATTAGTTCCGCAAAAATGACGGATCCATCTCCTTCTCAAGCGATGCAAGAACCGACTGCCTCCACTGTGACAGTCGTAGAAACCGTCGAGCCCGATGAACAGGTAAACATTACGTAATTGATAAGCATTTTGAGTAGTTGTAGTTGAAAATGTTGGCCACTGTGTATAAATCCATTCCTCATGTCAAAATCACACCTTTAAAAATAGCAAACAGCGCGTTCAAATCAATACACTCGCAATGTGACCGTAATTACCCGCTGGAAGGCGTGAGAGTTCTCGATTTAACTCGAATAGTGGCAGGACCGTACTGCACCATGATTTTGGGCGACCTGGGGGCCGAAGTGATCAAAATCGAGCGACCTGGGAGCGGCGACGAGGCCCGCAAATGGGGCCCACCCTTCATCAACACCACCACGGAAACGGCGTATTTCGTGTGTCTCAATCGCAACAAGAAAAGTGTCTGTGTTGACCTCAAATCGCAAAAAGGGCGCGATATTTTGTACAAATTGGCCGAGAAATCGGATGTGTTGGTGGAAAATTACGTTCCTGGAAAACTAGACGAAATGGGGCTAGGTTATGAACATTTCAAGGGCATTGCCCCCCATTTAATTTACTGTTCGATAAGTGGGTTTGGGCCTGATGGCCCTTACAGGAACAAACCTGGATATGACGTCATTGCGGCCTCAATGGGGGGCTTTCTTCATATCACCGGGCCTCAAGGGGGCGAGCCTTGCAAGGCCGGCGTTGCCATGACTGACTTATCAACAGGGCTGTATGCACATGGGGCTATCATGGCGGGGCTTTTTCAACGCACCAAAACCGGAAAGGGACAAAAAATCGACTGTAATCTACTTTCAACTCAAATCGCTTCATTAATCAACATTGGATCAAATTATTTAAACACGGGGAAAGAAGCCAGTCGCTGGGGCACCGCCCATGAAAGTATAGTCCCATACGAAGCATTTCCTACCAAAGATGGCTATTATACCATTGGAACTGGATCCGATTTGCAATTCCAAGACTTGTGTGGAAAATTAAAAAGACCAGATTTGGCCGAAAATGAGAAGTTTAAAACCAATCAGCTTCGAGTCAAGCACAGGATTGAATTGATCAATACATTGCGTTCAATTATAGTCACAAAAACCAAAAAAGAATGGAGTGAAATTTTTGAAGGTGGTTCATTTCCATCAGGGCCTGTTAATTCGTTAAAAGAAACTTTCGATGACCCTCATGTGAAAGAAATTGGATTGGTTCAAAATTTGGAGCATCCTGTTGCTGGTACTGTAAGAGTTGTTGGACCACCAGTCAAGTATAGTGATGGAGGAAATAGTGTGAGATCTCCGCCACCTACTTTAGGTCAACACACTAAAGATGTCCTCGAAACAATTTTAAAATATTCAACAAAACAAATTAATGATCTGAAAAAGGAAAATATTATACAATGAAAAACTCACTTGCCTGTTTATTAATGTTGCTATTTTTGCATGTATTTACTTTTATAATAAATCATATTTCGCACAATGTATATTACAGTGGAACTCCTCTATAACGAAAATCGTAAATTCCTCTATAGCGATTTTTTTTGGAATTGGGGTGGATATAACAAAACTTTTATTTTATCCAAAAGAAATTCTGAGAAATTTCGGAAACAGATCGGTTATAACGAGAGTTTCTTGAAGAAATAAAAATCCTGCGAGTCTCTATTACGTATTGTGTACCAGAATTTTTTTGTCGTGCTCGAAAAGAAAAAATCAATAATAATAGAGTTTGAAAGTGGTAAAAACAAGCTGTAATTTGTAAAGAAAAAAATTTAGTCAATTCTACATTAGCAACAATTTTAACTCTTTCAGGTACACACTTTAATGTATTTAAAATACCGTACTTTACTGGATTTTAAAAATAATCATTTTTCAAGTTGTTTTAAAAAATAGGTATTAAAATAGCACTAACGACAGTTTTTCAACGGTTTTTCAACCCATTATTTTAGATTTAAGATTTTTTACTTTCTCCGACACCTAATCTCATTAACTTCATGAACCCCTCGTAAAATCTCGTACATTTTTGGTAATTTCAAAGCATTCTTAATATGAAGTAGTCATTGTCTATTACTTATTTAGTGACATAATAGGCATTTAAAAAAATAAATTAAGAAAATAAAATAGTATTATAATGAACAAAGAAAAATAACAACAAATAATAAAAACAAAAGCAAACTAAATAATTCGTACGATAGCTAACAAAAGTTATTATTTTTTGTAATAATATGCTTGAAAGCAGTTTTTCTGTTTGCCTTAACAAAGAGTATCATTGAAATTTAGTGCCACCATTTATGACTTTTTCAATTGAGTAAGTGACGGACAGTGAATTTTGTCCAACCAATTTCCATGACAGACTAAAAGTGTAAATTAGTCTTTAGGTTTTTCTAACCTTGTTTGAGAACTTTGATGAAGATTTATCATGTTGACAAAATGCCCGATTTTCCTTACATACTTTTTACCTGTGCCAAATTTATCAACAAAGTTCATGTTATTGTTGTAAATCGCCACAACTTCGGGACATACCACTCATATCTCAAAAAACTATGAATAAGAAGAAATACAGTTTGTAAAAATGCAAAAAATGTTACCTAAATAGGCTGGAAATGCTCAATGACGTCACGAAGTCTACTAGTCGAAATAGGAAAATATTTGCTTATAAACCGAAGGATCGAAATTCTAATCCCAATGAAAGAATTTTTTTTGTTTTGTTTTTTTCCTCTTTTTATTTATAACCAGTATGCATTATGTGTATATTCTCAAAAAACAATTCAATTTTTTTGAGTTAAAATAACTATCATAAAAATGTAGGTATTTCAAACTAATTAATAAATTATAATAATTTTAAGTTCATTGATTGTAAATAAAAAAAAAAGTGGTAAACTCTACAAGAATAATGTCTGTATTATTAAAACATTACCATTAATGAGCAAAACTGCTCAAAAATATAAATTAAGGTGAGTTAATAATGTGTTACAAGTTAAAAGAAAAAGAACAATTTGCAGAAAAATTTGGGGATTCTCTAGAGATGAAATTTTTTGTTATTGGGTGCTTCCACCTAACCAGGATGTCTTTTACAGTACAATTAGAAAGTGCAATTGATAAGATAAAAATGCTTCATTACAAAAAAACAAACAAAAATTACAGATTTTTCTCTTAAATATTAATTTTAAACTTCTTTAATATTTGTATTTAATAAAATAAATTATTATCCATGACTGTTTATAGCGAAAATCGGTTATAACGAGCCCCCTGATTTCTCGTTATAGAGGGGTTCTACTGTATTTAGTTTACTACTTATTTACAGGATAATGAATTACCAACTCTCAAGTTAAAGTTAAAAAAACCCAAAAACGACAAAAAAGTTAAGTGGACAAATGAGACCGTGGATAATGAACATTTGAATAAAAAGAAATCAAAATGTAAGTAATTTTTTATCTGTATTATGAGATTTTAATTTTTCTTTTAATCAGGTTGTTGCATTTATGAGAAACCTAGGAATTTTGATGAGAGCAGTTCAGAAGAAGATTCAGACGATGAGTGTGAACACTGTAAAGGACATGTGGAAAAGAAGAAGAAAAAGAAACAATCGGGAGAACACCCTATTAATTGCGATCACTAAGACTGCTTATGTGGATATTTATTAATTAATGTATTCCAAGTTTGTACACTAGCGTTGTGGAATAATTTTAAAATGGGGGACTGGTAATGTTGTGTAAACAAATGTGATAAAAGCAATGTATTATCATATAGAAAAAATAATGTGATCATGGTTTCCTTACTAATTCACTTATCAAAACTATTAGTGTTACTCATATCAAATGACTCGCCGTCAAACTATTAGTGTTTTTGTATCTTTATATTTTCGTCATTAATTTTGAAATTGGGGAAATAAGAGTTCAAACTTTATACAAGGCTTATATTGTTATCATTTTGCTGTCATTTTATTATAGTGTGTTTAAAGTAGTCTGCATTTTTGGATTTTTATGTGGTTTCTGTAGAATTTTAATTTTTTTAGAACATTTTAATAAACTCTTAAGTTTTCCATTGAAGCAATATTTTGTGGCTAATTTGTGACATCTAACATGTTAACAGTACAAACCCGTAAATAATAAGAAGGTTAAACTAATTTATGATTTGTTACACGCCATTTTTAAATTGTAATAAATCTTTTTTGTTTTTGTAACTTTATTTTTCGTTTAAATTTATCCTCATCACCAAAACGACTGTGATTTTGTAAAGTCAAAGGTGATTTTTTCTTTAGATAAACGTCCATTTATTTAATTTTTTGGATTTTGTTTAAAAAATGAGAATTACAGAAACATTTCCGAATAAGAAAATTTTTCATTAATTTTTATTTGGTATATTGGCTAAGTTGCAATCGAGCGAAGGATTTATCATGACATTGAGTGGCCATCATATTTAATTTTTTTTAACATCTTTGTCAACGGTTTTGCAGGATCATGAAGTGCCTACACTTAAACTGAGGTTAACGAAACCCAAAAGTGATAAAAAAGTAGACTGGACAACTGAAACAGTGGACAACGAGCATATGGATAAAAAGAAATCTAAATGTATGTATTTAAGTGTTATTTTATAAAATTTGTTGTTCCTTTTTAGGTTGTTGTATATACAAAAAACCGAGGAATTTTGATGAAAGCAGTTCAGAAGAAGAGTCTGATGATGAGTGTGAACACTGTAAAGGTCACGTGGAAAAAAAGAAGAAAAAGCACCCTCCTCAAGATGATCCTTCCACATTTAAGTCCTCTGATGAAAGTCTGCTAAATCATAACGAATAATTTATTATGAAAAATTACTAAGACATTATTTATTCTTTTTCTTATTGGTATATTCAAGGTTGTTAGTCATAAAAACACTCCTTCATATTTGGACGGATAACTAAGAAGTTATAAAATACAATTATGTTACACTCAAAACACTGAATTTATGTTTACATGAAGACACATTTATTGCCGTTTCAACTTATCTTTCGTTCGACTTCGCCTAAACTCAACACCTTTAGGAAACTGCGTTTCACTTAATTTCAGTTCTCGAACTTTTGCCCTAGACCTCCACACCTTAATTATGTGATCATCTGATGTGGTTACCAACATTTCGGGGTCTTTGGGATTAAATGCTACGGAATTAACCACATCATAATGAGGGAATTTAACTAAACACATGCCGTAGTGTCGATCCCACAAATACCCATGCTTATCTTCAGCACCACTGAAAACATTCTCATGAAAACCTGAAATAATTTCAAAATGCTTCTCACCTAGCCACGTACTGATTACAAACATCCAAAAATATAAAAAAACATTCGCTATTTGAAGTGTACGCCTTGTGTGCTCGTAGCATAGTACCAACTTGTTTCAGAGTCACTAAATCGATCACATGGATGTCGATCTCTTGTGCGATTGGTGGTGGATCCAAAGGATTCGATATTTTGTAGCCTTCAGGCCACGACCTACTGTTGACGTAGAGGTATCTGTGGTCAGGACTGAGCCCCATTCCGACGATATGACCATGTAAATCGATCACATGGTCGACTTTGTCAAATTTATCCGCCACTGAATCAAAATCCAGCCAGTTTGGTTCCGGTGGGGGCGAACCCGACTTCAAAAGCTCCCTTTTGCGTTCACGGAGAATTATGCGCTCTTTTAACGATGGGCCGGGGTCCAAACGTTTAGGAAAAGCGAAAGGTTTTATCCGCTTAAAACCTAAAAAAGTTTATCAGAATTCAGAATAATTATTAATTTGTACCGTGCGATTATTATAAAATAAATGATTGAAGTCCTGCAGATGGCAATCCTGATTTTTGACATCAAATGTCAGCGGACACTTTGACAAGTTTGCGTTTTATTCCTTTTGAGTGAAATAATGTTCACTTTAGAGCAGAAAATTTTTATTGCTTTGCAAGACGAAAACGGTGAATGGTCATTTTCACTTTCAGATTGTGTAAAAAATTTCCCGCCCAGAGTACATTTGGAGACAAAATACTTTGGTCGTCAATGTCACTTGAGTGACATTAAAATGTAAAGCATGCTTTAAGACTGTTAACCTTATTTTTAGCTACTGTCAATCACAGTTGACAAGTTGTATGTACATAATTTTGATAGGAAAATATAATATCTGTCATTAATTTGAAATCGTTATTCATTTTAACGTTAAAGCTTGAATTACAGTCGCAGCCATTGAAATGTAATACACTTGACAAATAAAAAAATTTTGGCGTTGCATTTATTTCTCCTGCGATGACTCGTATAGGGACATTGTCCCTTAATAAAACAATTGCGGCATTTTTAAATTTTCCTGACGGCGTCCACCACTGATTTGTCAAAAGTGACGTTTTCAGTGACACGACGAAAAAATTACATTATGCAATTTTTTAAATTTTGAAAGGATGTGTCAAAATCCCGTGTATTACTTTTCAATGACCGCCACTGTACATTAAAGTGTCAGAAAAGTAACGACCAAAGTATTTTGTCTCCAACTGTACCAGCCAATGTGTTGCCAACTGTAGAATTTAATCGACGCCTACTCTAATTTATTTTTTTTTGATCGCACGGTATTACTAGGCCAGAAACTGTCATTTTTCAAGTGCTCGCACCTGCAAAACAGTTTCTGGCCGTGTATACACACTTTCGGTCAACAACATTTTTCAATTAAAACAAATTTATTTATTGTTAAATTTTCTCCGACTAAGGAATTTATTTTTCTTCTATTGGTAGCATTTACTCCACGGTGTTATGATTTAAATTTAAAATAATTTTATGACATTTGTAATTAAAACTTTTGAAAAGAAAATTCAATTGCATTAGTTGAAAATGGATACACAAGATAAAATTTGTTTAAAATGTTGTGTGCAGTGAAACTGTGTAGAAATACGAGATTTAGGCCCGAAGGAGTAAGTTTTCAGCAACGGTAGAATTTAATGGATGCCTACTCTAATTTATTCTTTTTTTGATCGCACGGTAATTCTAGGCCAAAAACTGTCATTTTTCAAGTGCTCGCACCTGCAAAACAGTTTCTGGCCGTGTGATACACAAAACTTTTTCAGCCAACAACATTCTTCAATTAAAACAAATTTATTTATTGTTAAATTTTCTCTGGCTAGGGAATTTATTTTTCTTCTATTGGTAGCACTTACTCCACGGTGTAATGATTTAAATTTAAAATAATTTTATGACATTTGTAAAGTAATTAAAACTTTTGAAAAGAAAATTCAATTGCATTAGTTGAAAATGGACAGACAAGATAAAATTCGGTTAAAATGTCGTGTGCAGTGAAATGGTGTAGAAATACGAGATTTAGGCCCGAAGGAATGAGTTTTCACCGGTTTGAGGTTATGTGAAACAAATTGTTTTTGCAGAAATGACCAAAAGGTCATTTGTTGGCTGTGTGGAAAGCTGTCTTTGAATCTTGGATAAAAAGTGGCAATGGACAGAATTTGTAAGTACAAAACAGACTTGACATTTCAGTGTCACTCAGTGCTACCAATACAAAAACTTTCATATAAAAATAAAAACCTCGTTTTTCTTCCAAAGACACCCAAATTTTAGCCGGAGGCCGAAAAAAGATTTTGTTAGATGCAATGAATTAATGTTTAACGTCTTAATTAGTGTTTTTGCGTACCTATCTGATGAGGTGTGTATGTTTTAAATCCCGTGGTAAAAATCAAATATTTATCATTTTGGGTGAGCTGATCCGAATCTTCTTCAGAACCTTCATCATCACAATCATCTCTGCCAGTGTCATCATCTGTTTCCTCCTCAGAGTCATCAATTAGCATATTCTCAGATTCCACTTTGCGATAATCTGAATTATACCAAATCGGATTTCCCAGATCTGAGCCACTTGTTACTTTCTTGGCATCAAAAGAGGTAGCACTTTCTAAAACATGCAAGTTTATTCAAAATTGAGGACTTTTTAGATCAATACCGGAAGAATTATGTGTGCAGGGGACTGCATTTATGTCCCTGTGGCTTACAGGGTTTCCATGTTCAAATGTGTTATTTTTATGTTTAGATGGGCCGATTTCAACTTCGGTTTCTTTGGTCTCAGTTGTATGTTCCGAATTTGGAAGACAGTTGGCGATCATTATTGCTCTAATTGAGCTAGCATTTCTGTTATAAAACCGAAACATGTTATGAGTGATGGGGACATGCTCTGATTCAGCCTCTTGTGATGCTTTATTTAGCCATAATGAGGATGTACTAACTAAATGTGCTAACCAATGTAAGTCACCTGAGAGTAAATGTTGGTCACTATACCAAGTGCCATAAATATCATATGGCTTGTTTACGACTCGACATTGTAACTCGAATCCAGCTAAAATAAATGTATTTGACACATTTTCGTGATTTAGAATTTTATTACCGAGTAAGTTGAATACTGCGATTTCACCTGAAGTACTGTGAGGTGTGCCAAAATGAACTCCTGACACGAGAAGTAGAGTATCAGATTCGTTAAATTGGGAATATTGTGTGTATTTCCAGGAGAAACTATTCATATCTCTTGAATATTTTATTTCCACTGGATATGTGGAGTTCCAGAGCTTTAATCAAATCAATTATGATTAAATATGTTTAAAAGTTGAATTTTACCAGAACATAACCATCTTTTGAGCATGTAGCAAAATATTTGCCGTTGTGTGAAAAGCTGACATGAAGGACTTGATGTCGATGATCTTGTAATGTTTCTGTTTGGACCACTGGAACATTGTCAAATAATCTCTTGAATTCCTCATACCAAGTTCTTCCTGGAAATAAATGAGTTAATGACAATGCGTATAAAATTTCTTATTTTACCAGAAACTATCGGTACAGATTTATCGACAAGAAAGTTTTCAAAGAACAAGTCTTTCCAAAGAAAATCATCTCGACTAACCTCATACCAGTTATGACAAACTTCACTTACACGCACTAAATCTTTATAATTTAAGTACTGAAAGATTTTGAATAAAGCAGGATAAGGTAAAAAAGCCCACATAATCCTTTTCTTTGTTTTATTGTTATTTTTTTGTAAATATGCAATTTACTACTGTGATCTGTCAAACTTGACATTGACGTTTGTCAGATAAACAGCTGATTTCTGTCAATTTTGTTTTAGTTTTTTAACACAGAATGTTCTAATTAGAGCACTTCTAAAGTGATAAGTATCATTATTTATTATTTTATAAATTGTAACAAAGATTAAAAAAAAAGATTGCTTATAGTCATAAAAAATCGCAGATCGCAGATCAAGAAGGCATTTTTTCTTTCATATTATTGTATAACTTGTTTTTAGAACTTGCACAAAAATCTACTAAAATCTCGACAAAAATCAAAAAAACCTCATTAAAATTGATCCATTTTACATTTCTAGAGGTCTTAAAGACTGGAAAGAATGCATAAAACGTTATTGGGTCAAATATTTTTTGAGTTTTTGAAGGTGAGCGGTATTAAAAAAACCGCTTAAAATATAGTTTTCTAGACGTAAAATTACGCGCTGAACACAATGCAACAAGTTAAAATACTCTACGATGCATAGTTTTTGAGATATTGAGTAATAAAGTTAAGAATAAGGCTAAAAGTAAAAGCACTATATCCGATTTTGACCAAAAATCAACATTTTTTGATTCTTATGAAAAACTAGTACTATATGTAAAATTAACCGGAAAACACGCCTGTACAAACTGCTTTGACCTAGGACTCATAGTTTTTGAGATATGAATTTTTTTTTGAAAAAACTAAAAATGGCTCTGTACCCGGABCCATAACCCGGAGCGACTTCCGGTTTGCGCCAATAAATAGATAATTTCAAGCTACTTTTAACGGTGTTTAGCTTTTTGCTCTAAATCTTATAGTTTCGTAGAAAAACGCGTTTAAAGTTTCACAATTTTTACAATTTTCACTTTTTGAACGGCGATTACGACCAAACTATTAGACTTAGAACAATCAGTCTAACTCCATCGTAATCAGCGTAAGAAAATCTATCGACTGAGGCCAAAGCCAAGTCGATATCTCGCAAAAAAAA
>NW_025401068.1:15416775-15438242 GCF_015345945.1 Tribolium madens
GATTGGCGTCAATTAAACTGCAAAATTCGTAGTAGTTTTGAAGTTATAGTCGGATTTAAATTCTCGATATTTTTGACTTTATCAGAAATTTTCTCGATAACTATTCATCGTAGAGCACTGAAATTTTTAATATATGATAGAAAATTCAATTTTCTATCCAACAGTACCAAATATAAGAGGTTATCTCCAATAAGTCCGGAATTATTGCCATTAGACCGCTCCGGGTGCCAAAAATCGACCATAATCACGACAAAAATCAAAAAAAATTTCAACTTTAAAATTGATCTATTTTACGTTTTTTACATTTCTAGAGGTCTTAAAGACTCAAATAAGTGCATAAAATGTTATTGGGTCAAGTTTCAAAAATTTTGAATTTTTTGAGTTTTTGAAGGTGAGCGGTAGTAAAATCGTAAAAATAGTCAATTTACCTTAAGTCGTAAAAACGGTTGAAATATGGTTTTCTAGACGTAAAATTACGCGCTGAACACAATACAACAAGTTAAGAGATATTGAGTAATAAGTAATTGCGTGCTAATCATTTTTGTTTTGAAGTTATTAATTATTGGTTTAGGAGAAACATAAAATACAAAATTCAAACTAGTTTTTTATTATTGCTCTAAAATAGTACGATCAATCCAAACTACGAGTTTGTTGCCTTTGGGGTTCTATACTTACCTAAACATATAGCATCTTAATGAGGAACTCGATAGAATGATAATTAAATGCATCAGTTTTACATACATTTATTCAATAATTATTGTCTTCAGTTATTGAAAATGCACTTATAACAAATAGTTAATTACAAACAATGCGTGTTATTAGAAGGCATTTATCAAAGAGATTCATCAGCACTAAGATGGGAGCAATAATAAATGCCATCCAATAAATCAGTTTCACGGTTATTTCTTAAAATTTAGGCAATTTATACAATTGATTTATTATATTATATAATTTTTCCACGTAATTAGTTTTTTCTTTTTAGTCTATAGAGAAAGAAACAATTTAAAGCACTTATAAAACATGTTTAGCCTATATAACTATACTTTATTGTTAATCACCATTGCTGATACGTTTTTGTTTCGTTTTGTAAAATCACATTGTATACATTTTCATTTGAAAAAGTAAAAATGATAGGTACAATTAATCAAAATATGAAAATGTAAGCAACATATGGACAAAGAAAGCACAGAAGTATATAACTTGTATCAACAAAGCCTTTATTCATTATAATTTGTTAATAGCACCATTAAAAATTAAAAGACTATACTAAAAGTCGAAAGATGATTTTTTCATAAATTACATATTGGACCTTATTTTTATGTACCCTTTTAAGTATACATTGCTCTTCAACAGTTACTTTCTTATTAAAACTATCCCTAAAATGGCACAATTTTTTTATTTAAGATAAAATCATATAAAAAAGATTATAGTATATGTATAAAAAAAGAATCGACCAGAAAAATGGCAGTTAAAAGAATAGAAAATTATTCCATTGGGGAATAGAATAAGATTGGCAAAATGTTAATTTACTGAGTTTTACCAATTAACATTTTGCTACTTGTAATGATCTTGAATAAAATAAAATGAACACAAATAAGTGAACACTTGTTGGACAACTAAATTGACTGCCCTTTTTTAACTAAAACTAATAGTCGTTCTCAATTCACGAGGTCATTTTCGTCATATAGGTCATCGAAGCTGAAACAGAAACACGAAATTAGTAACAGAAAATCTTGGAGTTGACAATTTTAAAATTGCTTTCATCTTATCTTACCTAAATATATACAATCCATTAGAGGTTGCACTAATTGGATAAAAAAGCGTCAGTCTATATCATGTAATTAACGGTAATAAAATATTTACCTTCAAATTGCTTATTTATGTACAACTTTTAACATTTCTACAATTCGACCTAGTCAACTTAATCTTTTGTTTGGAATAGATATATAATTGGACTTGTTTTGATATGTTATAATTTTAGAACAAACTTATGTTTCGTTATTAGTCTATTGTCTAGCACATGAAGTTATTGCGATTATTTACGTAATAAAACGGATCAGTTTATTTAGTCAAATGTCTGTCAACAGTATTTGTATGCAGCAAAGGTAAATGGCGTGATAAAAATTAAGACAGGGACGTTGATGTGACATACTGGAGGGTCTTGGATGGATTATGTTAACAGGAGGAGGTTCAACAATTTCGTCAAACTGATCCGAATCAGCAAAAATTAACGAGGACGGAATCCATCGTATCCTTTATTTACGCAGCATGGAAAGAACATTTTAAATTAATCACAATGTCCTTTTCTGCATTTCTATGCATTTTCGGTATCAATCGGTATTTATTTTTTCGAAATTTGTACATGAAGTTTTTGTTTTGAATTTAGGGTGTCCGAAAGTACATAGAGTTCAAGGCATCGTATCAGAGTTCTTTAAAGTTTAGGAAATCGTAGAAGGATCCATTTGTAAATATAGGGGAGTCCTGAAATCAGCTAAGAACAGTGGCGTGGCACTTATTTATTTGAACAAAACAAATAATCTATGTATAGTAGATTTCATTGAAATTGGCATAATGGTTGGCTATGGAGTTTCATATTTAAGTTTGTAGCCCTGCGTATGTCCCTGGTATAATAGCAGATGGGGTTTTTGTTTTTCTTTGATTATTTACCTACATGGTTTGTTGAACTGACATGACTGACATTTGTATTCGTTTTTTCACTATTTTCGTTGCTTCATCATTATTCCCAGGATTTTTTCAAATTATAATTAAAAGTAGTAGAACCCCAGATTTAAAGTACATGCTAAGGTATGTTTGAAAACATAATCAATTTCTTTTTGTTGTTTTTGTTTTAGGTTAATGGAATCCAGGTGTGATGAAATTTCCAGATTTGGTGATTTTCATGTTAGTCTGGTGATTTGGTGAAAACTTTTGTAAAAATTCTAATATCTGGTGATTTTTTGGAACTGTAAAAACTGTTTTTTTGAGCATTTTCCACGTTTTCAACCAGAAAATTTATTCGAACTCGAAAAATTTTCAAATTGGTTAAAAATAGTTCTGCTTGTTTTTTTTTACAAGATTGTATTAAACAGGATCGAAAATGACAATTTATTTTTGTCCTTGTCGAATACTTTTTCAGCTAGAAACACAATTATTTCGCAAAATTTCGTAAAAGACAATCCAAAAACGGCGTTATTTTTGCCCTTTTCAAGTGTTTTTGAGATGAAAACAAAGAAATGCTTCTTTGAAGCAGGCAAATTTTTTTTTATTAAAAACAACGCACAAATTCGTCAAAATAGCCCAAAAACGGGCTTTTTTTTTCAAGTATTTCGGGATGTTTTTGAGAGATAAGAACAAAAAAAGTTCGATATATTGCATTGAAACAGGCTTAAAAATTACAAAATTAAATCGAAATTGATATTATTTTTAGCTTGTTTCGCTTCGTTTTTGAACCAGAAGCTCATTTATTTTGCAAAATCTTGTTCAAACACGCTTAAAAATTAAAAATTAAATTATTTAATTCGAGCATTTTCCACCAGAAACTTGATTATTTCAAAAAAGTCGAAAAATTCTCAAATTGGTTAAAAAGTAGTTCTGCGTGTTTTTTTTTACAAGATTGCATTAAACAGGATCGAAAATGACAATTTATTTTTGTCTTTTTCGAATACTTTTTCAGCTATAAACGTAAAGTTTCGTTAAAATTCATCTAAAAATACAACAATTTGACCAAAAACGGCGTTATTTTTACCCTTTTCAAGTGTTTAAGCACGTTTTTGCGATAAAAACAAAGAAAATTCAAGAATTTATTTGAAGCAGGCAAAAAACTTATAAAAATAAATCGAAATTGATATTACTTTTAGCTTGTTTCGCTCGACTTACTTCGTTTTTGAACCAGAGGCTCATTTATTTTGCAAAATTTTGTCCAAACACGCCTGAAAATCACAAAAACAATTGATATTGAGTTTATTTTGTTGGTTTCACTCGCTTTAACTGTTTTTTAAACAAAATAAACACAAGTCGGAAATTACATTAAATTTTGCATTTCTTGAGAGTTTCCAACTTTTCAGTTTTTCAGCTAGAAACGCAATTATTTGGGCCGAAAATGATGTTTTTTACCTTTCTCGAAAGTTCAAGCAGATTTATAAGTTGAAAACTGTTTTTTCGCGAGAGTTTTGCCATAGCGTGTCAAAAATCACTAAATTGTTAAAAATATATATTATGATATTTTTACCTAACTCTTAGGCTTTAACATGATTATATTGTAAAATTTTCTCGAAAAAAAAAATCGAAACCACCAAATTGCTTAAAAATAGTTTTATTTTGGATGTCCCATTTTTTATGTCCGCCGATGTACCTAACGAAAAATATTTTTTTCACGTCCGGCAAATAAAGTGTAAAATGTTAAATTTTTTGTAAGCGTTTAATTTTTTTATTCATTTGAATGAAAAAAAAAGTGTAGCGTGTCACTTTTTAACGCAAAATATTTATACATTTGCTATGACTCTTGACATTTGTCAGAAATTAAAACGAATTAATTTTGCAATTTAGTTCCTGTATTAATTAATTGTACATTTAATATCAGTGTATCAACCTTACAATTCCCTTTTTACCACAGAATAGTTCTATGTTACGCCACTGCTCAAGTTTCGAGTATGCCTATCGACATCCTTCTGCGATTTTCTGACTTTTACTCACCTAGAACATGGTTTAACATTAACTCCAGAGATTGCTCTTATTCCCAAATCAAGTGTTTTTAAATTTTGTAGCTCGAAAGCGTGAATGCAGCCATCAAAACCATGATTAAACCTTCTTCCAGTCATCAAGCCAATGTTTGGAGCTCCTCCCAAGTATATATTTCCAGCGCATGATAACGTGTTCGTAAAACCGGGGGATTCACCCGTTTGAGTGTAAGCATTGTCGATTTCGATGGAGCCAACACGACCTCTGCGTTTCAAGATGGCACTGTGTCTTTGTCCATCATCGACTCGCTTCTGCGTGTTTCTAATTATCGCAGGACCTGAACCTAGATCGTAACTGAATTCCAAATATCCATTGACAACTGCAAATAATCAAGTGATAATTTCGGAATTGAAAAAAAAAAAAAAAGAAAAAACACGAACCTCCAAGAGAAATGTAATTTTTGCCTTGACCGTCTTCGTTGGGAGTTTGTCCGTGCCAAAAGACCAATCCGTCGCTTGAATTTGTCGACAATTCGACTGCAATAAGCTCGTCTTCGTTTTCTCTGATGTGGTCAAGGAGCTCTCTGTCGAATTCCAAGTAGCCTTTGCCGTTAAAATTTGCATCGTTTCTTAATTCGACACCTGTGAACAAGTGGGTGTAGTTCCACGTTTAGTTGGATGTTTTGTTTACTTACGGAGTTCACAATTTTTGCCAGAGAAGAGAAGTGGACAACTACACTCATATCCTGTTGCATTTCCACTGCATGTACCCCCATTTTGACATGGGATTTTTTGCTCGCAGATGTTAGTTTCAATTTCGCAGTCTTTTCCACTGTAACAAAAGCGAAAATTTTTGAAACGTCTGCTTTTAAAGTTTGCATTTCAAACACAATGAGCAAATTTTGGATGTCCCATTGTTTTATGTCCACCCATAATATCTAATGAAAAATATTTTTTTCACGTCCGTCAAATAACGTGTAAAATTTTTCATTAATTTTTTTAATAAAAAAATACATTTCGCATTGGAAGGGTGAAAAAAATGCCACAGCCTTTAATTTTTTTACTCATTTGAATGTCGTAGAGTGTCATTTTTTAACGCAAAATATTTATACATTTGTTATGACTCTTGACATTTGAAGGGGTGAGTGGATAAAGGTGTAGCATTTTTTTGAAAACTGCCATTTTCTTTTCAAACAATTTTTTCGCAATATTCTTTTATTGAAAAAGATAATAATAATAAATAAATGTTAAAAAAAGCAAAACTAACACAATTTTTACTTAATTCAATGACTTTTCGACGTATTTTTGACTAAATTTTGCAAAGTAATTTTTTATTGAAAAATATGTTAAAACGCTTGAAAAGAGCAGAAATTATGTCATTTTTGAATTAGTCTGGTATATGTATTAATTTTTTGGTATGTTTAAGCAAAAATTAAAGGAAAAACTGTGTTTTAGACTCAAAAAACGCAACTAAATGTTAGAAAGAGGCAAAAATAACATCATTTTGGAATTAATTATGTGATTTTTCGGCTTATTTTGTGCTTTTGGATGAAAAATCTGCTAAAACGTTTGGAAAAGCCACCAGATGATTTTTCGGCTAAAAACATGCTTAAACTTTCCAAAGAAGCAAAAATAATTTTATTTTCGTGATAGTTTATTCATTTGTTGCTTTATTTTCGACGAAAATTTTCAAAATAATTGCAATTCTGACTAAAAAACGTCCTAAAATAGAAAAATTGTATTATTATTTGAACCAACGTTTTAGCACAATCTAAAAAAGTAAAAATAACACCATTTTTGAGTAAAATTAGCGATTTGTGACGAAATGACTTAGTAAATTTTTAACTGAAAAACGTGCTTTCAACCCAATATGTTTTAATAGAATCTTACAAAAAAAACGTGATGTAAATTGGCAAAATTCATTATTTTTTACTTAATTTGGTGACTTTTCGGTATATTTTTGTCTAAATACTTCGAGCTAATTCCGTCTCTTATTGAAAAATATGGTGTTAATATGGAAAACGGTTTCCGAGGAGTCGAAACTAGCTTCAAAATTACATCCAGTAAACAAGAAAAAATCTTTTAAATGAGAATGTTAATTTTCGAGACAGCATAAAGTGGACTATATTGTGTCGTTGGAATTTCATTTATAAATATGTTGTTAAACTTGAAATATTTTTATAAAGCAATAATTATCACAAAGTTTATATTAGAAAATAAAGCTTGTTTTTTGGTACATAACACTTTTATCAATTTTTTAATAATATAAACTAATGCATTATAGTGGTTGAAGGGATCATGTACATTTGACCGTTAAAAAATCTATAAAAAACATAATTACGTAAGTTTTCTTATAATTTTTTGAAGTGATAGTTCATGATTTTTTTTACGGACGTGAAAAAATGCAACTCTACAAGTCTACAGTTCCCTTTTTTCCTGTGTTACGCCACTGCTCAAGTTTCCCCACTCCGCCTTTCGATTTCCTGACCTCTACTAAAATTACCTGAATCCATTCAAACAATTGCAGTTGTAATCCATCGGTGACAAGGGGTAGCATTGCCCACCATTCTTACAGGGATTGCTTGAACATCCGGTTCTTCTACTATTATAAGATGGTGTAGTTGGTGTATTTTCATGAACATATTCGAATCCACCGACATTGTTATCAACTTCGTTATCCAAACTGCTACACTCCATAACATTAGCAGAATCCTCAGCAGAATTGATAACATCCAAATCCAATCCCGACATTTTGATCTGAAAATTCAAATTCAAAACAATTTCTCCTAATTGGTGTAACGAACCTCCGAAATACAACCATTGAAACCCGAGTGGACTCCAACTTTTTCGTTGATCTTAATACTTTCACTGTCGTAACCGCCAACATACAACCGAGTTAACAAATTCAGAGTTTTATGGTTTCCTGGTGTCGTTCCGAATGTCGTTTCCCCATCGACGATAAGTCGTCCTTCGCTTAAGCTTCTTGTTGCTGTTAAAACATGCCATTCTCCAGGTCTCACTTCTTTCTCGCTGCGGATGGTCACAGGTCGTCCTCCTACATTGAAGTTGAATTCAATGTGACGGTCTTTGATGGCTAAACTGACGAAATCTCCGTGTCCTTCATCTGTTTCAGCACAGTATAACAATATGCCGTCACGAGTGTCAGTTGGCTTGATTTTCAGAGCGGCTTTGAAACGTCTTTGGAGTTTTGGTACAGGATAGGCGATGTAAGCGCCGTTGCTGAAAGCCGGCTCATTTACGGAAATTTCTCTTTCGCATCGGCGGCCTACGCGACCCATTGGGCAAAGGCAGTCGAAGCCGTTGTCGTTATCGAGACATCGACCGGTCCCACAAGTATCTAAAGTCAAACCGTCGGCATGTGAAAATAAAATCTTTCAAACAAAAACTCTATACAGGGGGTACCACGAGTAATAATGAGCCTGAAAATTTTTTTGAAGCAACCAACATTACATTTCATAGATAACGTGGATATTAAAATATTTCGTTTTAAGTAGTTAAACATAGTAATCGTATTTTTATTTTTGACAACTTTCTATCAGTCAAAATGACTTTACTCCAGTTTTAGGAAGTCCGTCTATTTGGATAGAAACGTGCAGTCTGCGAAGTGTTTTTCAAACATTCTTCATAAATGAGAATCTTGTTGGTCTTTTCGGCAACATCTTAGTAATTCTCACCGAATTCTCCAAGGTTTGACATTTTATAAATTAAAGTTGAAGTGCTGTTTAGTTACTATTTTTAATTTATTAAAACTACGTTATCTTTGAAATGTAATGTTGGTTGCTTCAAAAAAATTTTTAGATTCATTATTACTCGTGGGACACCCTGTAGAAATATGTCAGAACATAAACAAATATTTAAGAGTAAAAATAAAAAAAAATAGTACAAATACAAAGTTACGATCATACATAACGGAATAAAATTTAGGGCAGTATTTTTCTGTAATTTCAAAAAGTTCACTGTAAACCTTTTACTGTCATCATGACTGACATTTGACAATTAAACTTGTCCGCAACTGTACTCTTGCTTAAGGTAAAAAAATAATAACTCTTAATAAATAATATTTGGAATTTCGTGTTTATTCTAATCTTCTAGTGTGAAAGATATTAAATTTTTTATTTTTCTATTTTCCCCTTCGAGAAAATGGATCAAATTCATCGTTTATGTTCTATTTTGTTTTTCTATTTTTCAAATTAATTCAAAATTAAGCTTTTCAGTGAAAAACTCCTTGAAAAATAGTTCAAAACGAGAAAACATTTTACATACCGAGTGTAGTATCCGTTACAAGCAGAAAAGAAATCCCTACTTCTAATTAAATAAAATTGTTGAATTTTTTCACACTTACTTGGGCATTCATAAGGTACAGTTCCTATTTTTTTAGTAATTTTTCATTTACAAAGCCAAAAAAATTAAAAAGTAATTTTCCAATTTTTATAATGACCCACGCAGATTCAGTTCCTACGATTGTTTACAAAATCAGAAAAAAAATACCAATTAGATTTTGAATTAAACGTAATTTTTCATATTACATTTAAAAATTATTTTTATAAATTTAGGTGACAATGGGGAACTGTAATTGGGATAAGATTCCAAGTTTTACAACAAAAAGACCCTTCAAAGTGGTCTTTTATTATTTATTATTATTTTATTTTATTATTATATTATTTTATTTTTTTTATTTTTATTATCATTTACTATCAAAAAAAATTAGAAAAATTAGAAAAATACATATACCCTATCAATAATTAGTTAGTTATATGAAATATCGCCAGTTTTAATTAATTAGAAGTGGCGTAACCGATGCCACACCCGGTATACCTACTGTTCCAAATTATTTAGAGTAAAAAAATGTCTTACATTTTTTGATGATTTTTGAAATATTAAAAATGGTCGTATTCAGATTTAAAAAAATCTATTTTAAAGCTTCAAGTTTCTAGTCTTGAGATCTGTTAGCAAAAAAAATTCTGAGCTACAATTATTACGTAATCCTAAGAAAAAGCCGAAGAAAAAAAATATTTTTTTTTTTGGTCCACGGACTTGGGGAAATTTTTATTAGTTAAATCAATGCATGGGTCCGATAGCTTGTTTATTCAGCTTCAATTTGTCTTTTTTACGTGAATTTGTTGCTGAAATATTTGATTTTTAACGAAAATAAAAAGGATCTTTTTGTTTTTGATAATCGATATCTTCGCAATCAATAATGACACCACAGGGAATGTAAAAATAGTTTCAAAAACTAGAAAATTTTTTCTACAAGATGTTTTTACGATTTTTTGAAAAAAATCATTTATTTTGTACTCAATGTTGTAGAGTGATAAAGTAGTGAAATAAAGTAATTTTTATCTACTTTTATATTCAAGAAATTCTGGTAGGTGAGTACAAAATAAAACGACGCTAAAGATTCTTTATCGACTCGTGACTTCGTCATTCGTAAACTTAACCTTTTCACTCGTAGAAAAAATTAAAAAAAAACATTTTTTTACCTCTTCATACAGATTTGCATGTAAAATTAAAAAAAAAACATTAAAAAACAGTAATTTTTTATAGTTTTGGAAATTAGTAAAAAATCAAGAACCAATACTGACTAATTTTTGAGAACATTTATTTAATTTTTACATCAAATTAATTGTATTAATGAAAAGTTGATACTCCCAAGCTGTATTCAGCAACATTCTAGCAAATTTTCAAAAAAGTAATTTTTTTAATTGCTGCCGAATTTTTTTTTCAAATTTAATAGTAGTGTATTGTTTTTCAAAACTTAAGAACTTGAAGCACTTGCAACTTTGTACATATACTATTTTCTTTACACTTTTTATTGCATATGTTATTTATTGATTTTTTCTTTTGTACTATACAAAAAATTATATTGTTTTTAAATTTTCTAAATACTAAATACACTAAATTCAGCAAAAATAGGAAGACTTGCGGAAGTCCTGTAAAACCACATGAAAAAAGTCAGTGTTGTTTTCCAAAATACAACAAAATTTTCAAAAAGTTATAGAAAAAACAATTTGAAAAATTAAACAAAAAAAAATTCACTTCTTAAATTCAATGACATAATTTTGGGAGAGTTTTGCCAAAGCAAGACACCAAAAAAAAAGCAATAAAAAATCAACTTACATGGCGAGCAAGCTTCTCCTTTCAGCTTTTCACAGTTGGGCCCACTATACCCAGGGGTGCAAATACACGAATATCCCTCAGGAGACAAGGCTTCTTGACACACGCCCCTATTTTTGCATTTATCATGTGAACAAGTTTCACACGTGGTGATACCATGTTTATATTTAGCTTGTTTTGTGATATCTATGTAGTTGAAACCGATCTTGAATCGGCTAATGCAACCCACAAATCCATTCAAAACTCCAACTTCGGGAGAAATTTCATCAAAATCGGGGACTCCACCCAGATACAATTGTTCGGAAAGATCAAGCCCGATGTATTTTCCTTCAGCGTTACCAATAAATGGTCCTGTACCATCGACGAACATGGTTACTAGAAAAAGAAATAATTGTCAAAGCCAAATTTTGCTTTCTAAATTAAAATTACCTTTCTTTCGGTATCTTATGACTTTAATGGTATGCCACTCGTTGAGGGTCACTGGACGGTCGGCCCTTACTGTAGCTACTCCCCCTCCTAAATTAAACCTAAACTCGGGTACCCCATTGACGAGCGAAAGTGAAACAAAGTCCCCGTTTTTATCACTACCCTTATCACCGTTATACAGTAATAAACCATCGCCGTTTTGGGGTTTAAACGATATTTCGAAATTGAATTGAATATACAAATCAACTGTATTTTCTAATGCAATGTAACTAGTGGGTGCTTGAGCGAAATGGGGTACTATTCCAGTGACAGTTAATACTGTAGTTGTATCAATTTTACGGTCACCGTTGTTTTGTGAGCAAGTGTAAACACCTGCATCCATGCTGTTGACTTCATTTAGTTGAATCGAACGCTGGAAAAACAACTCAAAAGTGGCCCTTGTCAAATTAGACAAAAATAGGGCGATCGGTGGAAAAAAATCCTAGAGAGTTGGAATTTTTTTAAACGCTTTCTTTTTTCTTGGGTAGACATATATCAAAAGTCCTTGAAGGTGGGGGGCGAGGAGGGGGAGGGGGCTAAAGGTGTCTTTTTTGTTTTTTTGCTTATATCTCGGAAACTATTACTCCTAACGGTTTTTGCCTGCTTATCAAAATTAAAGCCTACAAAATTTCCTACAAAAATGGTCCTTTGCATTTTTGTTGTAGGACTGACTGTAAGCGAGTTATAGGGCTGACAAAAAACATCATWWAAAAAAATGTGCTTTATCCGTATTTAAAACAGAAAAATAAAATCGCCAATGTGATGGGACTTGAAAAGCAAAGAAAGATTATTATTACAAGTCCAGAAGTAAGAAAAAAATTAACTTTTCTCTCTACTGCGTCAGAATAATGAAGTTTTAATAACAGATTTGRTCGTTTCAGATAAAGCAAAAACAACCCTTGCTWTTAAAGTGTTACTTTATCTAGTCAAAAGAGTTTATAAAGAAGTAGTTTAACATCTGCTATAGAAAAAAAGTATTTCCTTTGCTTTTTGGGCGTAAAATCAAAGGTAAAAATTTGTTTCCTTTTTATTGGCTATTATAAAATGTATTATTAAGTTTAGAATTTTGATTATAAAAGAAATAACTTGAAATTGGCAAAAAAATCTGGCATTTAAAACTAGTTCTACAATCTTGATTTTTGAAAGCTAGAATTCAAGTCAAGCAAAAATGTTTTTTCTTTGCAGTTTTGGCGTAAAATCAAAGGTAAACTTTTTTTCCTCTTGTAAACTTAATCCGGAAATATACTGTATACTTGCAAAATACATTTCTTAAATAAATTTATTTTATTAATCTTGTGATTTGAAAAAACTGAAAGCAAATTGAATTTATTAGGTGCAACACTTCATTAGAGAGTCTATAAAGTCTTTGGAGTCGTTCTCATATGCTACATCTTCGTCTTCAACTTAAACATTGAAAACCGAATTACAGTCTTGTTCAGTACAATATTAATAAATAGATGATTTAATATCTATGATTTATTTATTATTCCATAGACTTAGGTCTCTATAAAACTAGATAATTACCTATGTTATGTATAGGATTCAGTTATAGTAGTGTCGTTCTTCGCATGGGCTATGTTTATGGATAAATATTAAATGTTGATTTTCATAAAGTGTCGTCTCAGTGCACTTCTGCACTCTCAAAATTCGAAATTTCATGTTTCTAATTTTGTTTTTAAGCGTTTAAACTCTATTTTATTTCATTAAAATTTGAAAAGTGCACTTTTACACTCTCTAAGGATCATATTTTCTAAATTTAAAGTTTTTATATCCCTTTAAATGTGTACACCGTTTTATTCCCTTAAAAACTAATTTTCCAAAAATCTGATTTTAGTGCTCCTTTACACCTCTCAAGTATTTTATGTTTATATCTTTGTTTAAACATTCACACCCCATTTAACCCCCTTACAGATTGATTCTCTCTTTCATCCAAAATTTTTATTTATATCTCCGTTTAAATGTTTACTCTACACATATACTTACCATATACTAATGAAATGTGTTTGAAAGGATTTTTACAGCAATTTTATGTAGACTTCAAACTTTTGAAGCCTACGGTTAGTCCTTCGACAAAAATAAATAGGACCATTTTTGTAGGAAATTTTGATGTAGAAATAGAAAATTCTGCAAAAATTACATAAACGATGAGTTTGTATTTATAGACCCTCGTGACTCCCCCTTCCTTTAATGAAGTATTGGACCCAGTAAATTCAATTTACTGTCAGTTTTTTTTTTTAATTACAAGACTAATTCTGTTTTAAATGCAGATAAAGCACATTTTTTTAAATGATGTTTATTTTTCTGCCCTATAACTCGCTTACGGTTAGCCCTACAACAAAAATGCAAAGGACCGTTTTTGTAGGAAATTTTGTAAGCTTTAATTTTGATAAGAAGATAGAGTGATAATTTCCGAGATATAAGCAAAAAACCAAAAAAAGACACCTTTAACCCCCTCCCCCTCCTCGAGCTCGCACTCCACCTTCGGGGACTTTTGATATAGTGTAAAAAAGCGCTTAAAATTCCAACTCTCTAGGATTTTTTTCCACCGATTTGTCTAATTTGACTGGACTATTACTTACGCTGTGCACATCAACGTTATCTGGGAGATTTCGTCCCTGTTTCGTCCATAAATAGTTCACTGGTGGTTCCAAATCCGTTTTACATTCCAATATAACAGTGGAACCTTGAGGTGCTGTTTTAATTTCCAGTGGAGGTTCATCCAAATTCAAATCGCGGTCTAAAAATCCCAAAATTGTGTCTAACACAAACGAATTTAATTTAGATAGGTACCTATGACTTCTAAGTGGTAATCCTTGTGGTATACACCTTGGTAACCGGTAGCTTCACATCGGTACACTCCTGAATTTTCCGGTCGTACTGATGGTATTCTTAAGACACCACCGGCACTTTGAACATTATTTTCAAACCAACCGGCCAGTTTTGACCATGTTGTTATCACTCCAGGTTCACTTGATTGGCAATTGAGGTCAACGTGTTCTCCGGCTCTGTAGGTTCTTTCTGATGGTGTTATGTGGAGAGATGGTGATGGTACCGTTACGGTGGAGGGCCCTACAATTTACAATGAATTTAAAACACCACTAAAACACAATACCATGTACCAAAACATCATTTCTTTAAGTAAATTTCTGATCGGAGTAACCTCTGAATCTAACAATACTGAATAACAAAATAGTATATTATGATACGAGTTTTATAACAAGCATTTTGCTTTTAAAGCAGTAAGTGAGATAAAATGCCTTATAAATGAGATATCATATAGTATTTTTTCTACTTTGCACTTTTTTAAAGAAAAAAATTGAAATCTCGAAATGTAGGGAATTTTGCGGCAGTTGGCAAGATTGCGCGGTGGCTACTTGGGGAAATAAATTAATTTGAAACGTCATTATCAGGGGTAGCCTACTAGTAATAGTCCAGACCATTTTCGATAAATTTTAGTTCTGTCCCGGCCGTCAGAGGTCGCGATTAGCATTCTCATAATAAAGTTTATTTATTTTTTGCGAATGTTATTTTTATTTTAAATTTTCATTCAAAGGTTGACGATAGGTATAGACACACAACATAAATAACAAATTAAGGTTCCAGCTTTTTTTGTTAGATTTATAATAAAAGAAAGAAATCTAATTTATCGGCGTGAAGTGTGCGTGAGTTTTATAAGAAGCATTTTATCGCAGGCACGGGTTTAAAGCAGTAGTGCGATAAAATGCCTTATAAACGAGATATCATACAGTATTTTTTCTACTTTGCACTTTTTTAAACAAAAAAAATAAAATTTCGGAATGTAGGGAATTTTGCGGCAGTTTGCAACATTGCGCGGTGGCTACTTGGCTAGGTAGCTATGAAATAAACTAATTTGAAATATTATTTTATTCGTAAAAATAAATTTCGAAGGTGTCGAAGACGTTTTGCAATGTACGCCTCTAGAAATACGGACCTTGACGGCAAATATGATGAAAAATTTACTCCCTGTGAGATTGTTTAGTAAGTTGCCGGCAAAACCTAACCACAGAAGCCTCAAAAGTAACAGTAAGTGCGCAAACACCACGATAATCATAATGTTCATTCTGAATATTTTTTGCGATGATTAATTAAACCAAACACAGCGAAAATTTCGTATTTGAATAATTTGATTTGCGTTAGGTTGATTGACACTGACAGTTCGATGGAAAAACGGTTAGGTCGCCAACATTATAAGACTAAATTTCCCTCTTTTTAGTATAATTTTTATAGCCGTTTTTAGGGCTTAGTGCGAACACAAAGTAGAAAAAAAATCACAACACAATCAGAAATCTAATTAAAAGCACTGTAGTTGTAGCAGTTATTACACAATGTTTCATTCTTGCAAAAAAATCAAAATTGTGCTCTTATTTAAAAAAGTAACGAATTGAGTTGCAGTGCCATTGAGCCTTGTTAATAACGTACATGCAGAATGTTTGATACTTGTAAAATACAATAATGTTTACGTTTTTGGAAAATGTTTCACTCTGTCTGAACTTTCCTGTTGTTTTTTTTTTTAAATAAAAAAGTAGAGCATATTTACAAAACAAAAGCAATGTGTTACAAATGTGTTCAAATTTAAAGATTTTTATAGTATAAAATTTTCATTCAAGTAATAATAGCAATTTTAGCATATTACTATTTAATTTTGAAACAATAAGGTTTGAGTTTTTTTTTCATATTAAACTGTCAGTATCTCACTATAAATGTTGGATTGCTGATAGACTGCATAAAAATCTTATTTATCTTAATCTTGTTGTAAAAAGTCCAAAGGCGCTGTATTTAAAATTATTTAAAAAATATAGATTAAATAAGAGCATTATTTCACTTTTTTACTAGAATTAGATATCAATAAGTTTTTATTATACACACAAATCACATTGGCATTAGTGGTATACAATACAAAAGCACAAACGACTAAAGAAACCGAACTAAAAAAGCTTTTTCAACATGAAAATATTGTTTCAGACTTTAGAACTTATCCATACTCTGTAAAATCATACTTTTGCAACATTGAACACAAAAATTTTAGTAATAGTAGTATTATTATTAAACATAAGCTTAAAGTTTACAGAAAAATTGTCGTTTATGACAGTATTATTGTAAAGTCTGAACCGATTTTTGTAAGATTTTGAGACACACAAACGCCCAAACAAGACCGAATAGCACCCTCTACAGTGGCCACTGACGACACGAAGAGCTAGAAACAAAGAAAGCATAACAAACCCCGTCGTATCCTATGACTACAGTTGTCCTCATCACTGTTATCACCACAGTCATCATTGTTGTCACAATACTGTGAAACGGGAATGCACACATTGTTTCTACATTTCCATTGGTTTGATCGACAAGACCATGAACCTTTTGGTCAAACCATGCAATAAATAAACTAAAGTCTATCATAAAACAAAAACCAACACAGAAGTAAAACCAACTACTAGAACACTTCTGGGCTAGTCTAACCAAACAACTTACTGGTAACTTGCAAGTCGACATAGTCACTGGAACTGCCTCCATCTGTTGGCATTTCACAATAATAACGGCCTTCATCCTGCGGTTGCAGATTGTAAATCGTGAGAATTTCACCCTGGACTTGGGAGTTTTGTGGAAGTGGTAATCTCTCACGGAACCATTTAATGTTGGGAATAACACTGGAGTCGTGTGCTCTGCATCGGAGTGTTATTGTTGACCCTATTGGACCCGTTTGTTGGCGGTTTTCGGCAGTTAGAGACGGTTTGTGCACGTTTTCTGTAAGAAAAGAGTTGTGAAATTTGCCAAGTAGCCCAGTCAAATTAGACAAATCGGTGGAAAAAAATCCTGGAGTTGGAATTTTTTAAATGCTTTCTTTACACTTGGGTAGACATATATCAGAAGTCCCCGAAGGTGGTGGGCGAGCTCGAGGAGGGGGAGGGGGTTAAAGGTGTCTTTTTTTGGTTTTTTGCTTATATCTCGGAAATTATCACTCCTATAGGCTTTTATCTTCTTATCAAAATTAAAGCTTCCAAAATTTCCTACAAAAATGGTCCTTTGCATTTTTGTTGTAGGACTAACCATAAGCGAGTTATAGGGCAGAAAAGAAACATCATTTAAAAAAATGTGCTTTATCTGCATTTAAAACAGAATTAGTCTTGTAATTTAAAAAAAAAAACTGACAGTAAATTGAATTTACTGGGTCCAATACTTCATTAAAGGAAGGGGGAGTCACGAGGGTCTATAAATACAAACTCATCGTTTATGTAATTTTTGCAGAATTTTCTATTTCTACATCAAAATTTCCTACAAAAATGGTCCTATTTATTTTTGTCGAAGGACTAACCGTAGGCTTCAAAAGTTTGAAGTCTACATAAAATTGCATTAAAAATCCTTTGAAACACATTTCATTAGTATATGGTAAGTATATGTGTAGAGTAAACATTTAAACGGAGATATAAATAAAAATTTTGGATGAAAGAGAGAATCAATCTGTAAGTGGGTTAAATGAGGTGTAAATGTTTAAACAAAGATATAAACATAAAATTCTTTAGAGGTGTAAAGGAGCACTAAAATCAGATTTTTGGAAAATTAGTTTTTAAGGGAATAAAACGGTGTACACATTTAAAGGGATATAAAAACTTTAAATTTAGAAAATATGATCCTTAGAGAGTGTAAAAGTGCACTTTTCAAATTTTAATGAAACAAAATAGAGTTTAAATGCTTCTTAAAAACAAAATTAGAAACATGAAATTTCGAATTTTGAGAGTGCAGAAGTGCACTGTGACGACACTTTATGAAAATAACATTTAATATTTATTCATAAACATAGCCCATGCGAAGAACGAGACTACTATAACTGAATCCTATACATAACAAAGGTAATTATCTAGCTTTATAGAGACCTAAGTCTATGGAATAATAAATAAATCATCGATATTAAATCATCTATTTATTAATATTGTACTGAACAAGACTGTAAATCGGTTTTCAATGTTTAAGTTGAAGACGAAGATGCAGCATATGAGAACGACTCCAAAGACTTTATAGACTCTCTAATGAAGTGTTGCACCTAATAAATTCAATTTGCTTTKAGTTTTTTCAAATCACAAGATTAATAAAATAAATTTATTTAAGAAATGTATTTTGCAAGTATACAGTATYTTRCCGGATTAAGTTTACAAGAGGAAAAAAAGTTTACCTTTGATTTTACGCCAAAACTGCAAAGAAAAAACATTTTTGCTTGACTTGAATTCTAGCTTTCAAAAATCAAGATTGTAGAACTAGTTTTAAATGCCAGATTTTTTTTGCCAATTTCAAGTTATTTCTTTTATAATCAAAATTCTAAACTTAATAATACATTTTATAATAGCCAATAAAAAGGAAACAAATTTTTACCTTTGATTTTACGCCCAAAAAGCAAAGAAAATACTTTTTTTCTATAGCAGATGTTAAACTACTTCTTTATAAACTCTTTTGACTAGATAAAGTAACACTTTAAAAGCAAGGGTTGTTTTTGCTTTATCTGAAACGAGCAAATCTGTTATTAAAACTTCATTATTCTGACGCAGTAGAGAGAAAAGTTAATTTTTTTCTTACTTCTGGACTTGTAATAATAATCTTTCTTTGCTTTTCAAGTCCCATCACATTGGCGATTTTATTTTTCTGTTTTAAATACGGATAAAGCACATTTTTTTWWATGATGTTTTTTGTCAGCCCTATAACTCGCTTACAGTCAGTCCTACAACAAAAATGCAAAGGACCATTTTTGTAGGAAATTTTGTAGGCTTTAATTTTGATAAGCAGGCAAAAACCGTTAGGAGTAATAGTTTCCGAGATATAAGCAAAAAAACAAAAAAGACACCTTTAGCCCCCTCCCCCTCCTCGAGCTCGCCCCCCACCTTCAAGGACTTTTGATATATGTCTACCCAAGAAAAAAGAAAGCGTTTAAAAAAAATTCCAACTCTCTAGGATTTTTTTTTCACCGATCGCCCTATTTTTGTATAATTTGACTGGGCTAAAGCAAGTGTTCGAAAAGCGAACCTTCAACGATAACATCAGCAACAGCATCAGCTTCTCCAGCAGTGTTAACTGCAGTACAACGATAACGTCCAGCATCACTTAGTTTAATATTATTGAATTGAATTAAGCCATCACGAGTGGTCACAGATGGGGGAAACGAGCGTCCGACTGGTACCCAGCGAATTGTTATTGGTTGTTGGCCTGTGGCACTGCATTGGATGTAAGCGTTGTCGCCAGGACGAACCACTTGACGTGGAGGAATTAAAGTGATCCTTGGAGGTGCTGAAAATTTTCACGGATGAGTTTGGATGTGCATTATTCGAGTTGGCACACAAAACATGCATCACCAATTCACTAAACTAAATTAACAGAAGGAACAAAACAGAAATACACTAGTGGAGTAGAAAGTGGCTTTATTAACTCTATGGGAAAAATCACGGGGGTTGACCGGTGCGTCATCTGACGTTTCTCCTCACAATTTTTTGACGTTAGGTTCAATATCTACGAGTTAGAAGTTGTTTATTGATGAAAGTGTTGTTTTCTACGATTCTTTGCAAAGGCATTTAAAATTTAATGTAATAATAATAAAAATAATAATAATAATAATAAAGGTCATTATTAATTAATTAAAAGTAATACAAAGATGCGGAGGCGAAGTCTAGCTTGAAGCTATTCAATTTAACCTCAAAAGAAAATTGATAAAAAAAAACAATTATAACATAAAAATAAAAATAATTATATAAACAATATAAAATTGAAATAAAAATAAATTCGGAAGTTACTTAATAACTAAAAGTAAAGAAAAAAATCATTGCCAGCCTCTCGAAAACAAAAAGAAAAAACAAGAAAGAATTCTTTAAGAAGAAATGAAAAAAAAAAAAATGAAAAAAAAACAAAAATTGAATAGAAATAAATTCTTTTGCATTTATTTTTAACGTCAGTTAAAATACTATTTCCAATAGATTGGAAATGACGTTCTACATGCAGTGTATTTATTAGATCAATATGTTTTCCAATGTTTTTGGATGTTGTATCTAAAACTCGGATTTTTAGTGTACATTAGTATAAAACCGATTTTCTAAAAAACAGTGGGTATGTTGAGAAGAAAATAGATGCAAAATCGGTATTTCGTAAATAGGAATCATCATAGACATAAGAAGCGTGGATAAATAATTTCTTACATTGAGTTTTTTTAAGGGTTTAAAACGATAGACGATCTTATGCATTCTTCCAGGTAAGAAAAAAGAAAAAGTTGAAATTCAAGACGTCTACAGAATAAAGTTGCATCTTACATCCTTCAAAAAGCTTTTAATCTTATGAAAATAAGAAAATTACTTTGGCTTGGAGTAAAAAGAAAGTGTTAAATGTACTGACTTTTTGATTTTCAAAAGAAGAAAAATTCTTAGGGAAATGTTTAAATTTAGTAGTAAAAATGCCAATCGAGACGTTTCAAAACATCGTGCTACAAAAAACAGTTGAAGAGACTAAGAAAGTGTTAGATGTACTACGTTAAAAAAATTCTAGATTTGCAAAAAAAAATTCTTAAAGAAATGCTTAAATTAAATTATTTACCTCAAATAATCGCAATTTTATATGTAGAGTGTGATTTGTGCCAAAGCAGACACACTATGTAAAGTACTAAAACAGCATTTGAATGTTTTTTTTTATAAGATTGACCCCATTTTTTGTAGAATAAATAAAGGATGATGGGGGGCTAATTTTTATCGGTGACCCCTTATTATTTCAATTTTTTACACTAACACAAGTGCATTTATGCCTGATTTCATGGAAGTTACTTAATCGTAAGGAATTATTAAAAGAATGAGACTCAGAACAGAAGCAAGAAATCAATCAATAAACGAAAAATACTTCGAAATTATACCAAAAAGACTTTCAACGACGACAATAATGTTACTGTCAAACTCAAATTGACAAATTCACTCGAACATGACATTTAAGTGGTGTAGTTGAAGTACATACAGGGTGAAAATAAAGTATGGAACCAAGCGGTTTTATTTTTAATCGTTCCAGAAAATAATAATTAATATAAATTAATATAAAAAATGTCATCGTATTTTCAGAACGAAATTTTGTTTTGTTTTTGAGTTATGCAATTTTTTTTGTCAAAATTGCAATTTATGTAAAAAAAAATTTTGAAAAAATTAAATATAAAGCACATAGTTG
>NW_025401068.1:15440097-15453969 GCF_015345945.1 Tribolium madens
CGCCATCTTGAAAATATTTTTATTTAGGAGGACTTAATGGTTTATGGCTACGTACCAATTTTCAAATAAATACGATTATTGCAACTCCCAATACTTCTAAAGTGGGATTTAGACGGAACACCCTGTATACTGACTTATAAGGAGCATCCAAAAACTTTTTTTTGTCTTTGATACAAAAAAGTTGTTCTTTCTTTTGGTTTTCAACAATTTATATTTTATTAAAAAATAATATCTCTTCAATTTTGCAACTACTGAAAACAACTTTGCAGCCAAATGTGCTAATACCTTTCTTAGCGTTACCAGCACGTTGTTTCGACTTTTTTGTGCTAGATGCATAAAAACATTGTTTCTGCTCCACTAAGACTTTCTCTATGAAAGCAGATAAAAACACCGGTGAAAACACAGTACCTAGAATTGCACATATGTCTTCCTCGGCTGAATGTAACAAAGAAACAATAATTACACAAACTACCGATAGATAAGAGAAAATAAAATATTGTAAGAAGCGAAAAAATTACAAAAATATCATTGTAGCCAAACTTACAGATAACTTCCAGATGGGCAACAACAGAAAAGACGACTTGTCCTGAGGATGTTGTTCCCAAGCAGCGGTATTCACCGCCGGCGGAGGGCTGGACATTGTCGATGTAAAGCGTTCCACTTCTTATAAAAGCATCGTTTGGTAATGAAGAATTATCCGTTCGAGCCCAATTGACATAAATTGGTTCGTTATCTACAAAATAAAACTATAAGTGAGCAATTTTTGTTTATTTGTCAGTTTTACCATAATTGTTGTTGATTTGACAACGCAACTCTGCCCGAGTCCCCACAGGAGCTGTGAATTTTTCGTCGTAAGTGTGTGATGGACGTTGTCTAGGTGGTAAATAAGTCGGTCGTCGTTCGTTGTTTCTGTAGTCCCCTTCAGGGGGAGTTACTTCGTTACCCGTTGAATCTTCACCTAGTCAATATAAATCGAAAATAGATTAAAAATTGTTATTGTTAAATAACAATTAAAATTATAATTGTTAAATATTGATTTGGAATTAATATTTACGTTAATTGATTATTCACTTACCTCCACGTGATCGGTTACCTACGGCCCCCAGTTAGTAGTAAGCAAAGATGAAACAAAAACAAAAGCATGAAAATAATTATTCTACAATATTACAATAATTAAAGTCTGTTTTTTCTTTAAATGGAAACTCCCAAGTCAAAATTTTGGTGAAAAAATTGGTAGCAGCTTGTCTCCATAGCCACAAATTTTCAAATTGAGATGTTGTCAAAATTTTGACTTTTATGAATAAAACCTGAGGACAGACATCAGACAAAAACTTTGAAGAAAGGTGAATAAAAAGTATGGAACCAAACGTTTTTCGCTTAAACTATTTATTATTTGGAAAAATTAATTGAAGAACGATAAAGTGCTATAAAAATGTGATGTTTTATCAAGAATAAAATATTTCGAAATTTTCTTTTGTTTTTGAGTTCTACAATTTTTCAAATTTCAAATGGCAACCCACTATAAAAACATTTTTCTCATAAGTTATGATTTAAGGATTACAACTATCTACTTTATAGTTAATTTTTTCAATTTTTTTTTACATAAATTGCAGTTTTGACAAAAAAAAATCGCATAATTCAAAAACAAAATAAAATCTCGTATTCAAAATACTATCACATTTTTTTATATTACCTTAATTTATATAAATTATTATTTCTGGAGGCAAATGATTAAAAAAAACCGCTTGGTTCCACACTATATATTCACCCTGTATACAGAAAAAAGTTCTTTATTAAAAGATACAAGTAGGTATTATGATGATTGGCAATAAATTTTGTGTAATTTATTGAAATGAGCTCAAATTTGATGCATTTTATAAATGTGAAGAAAAGAGAGAAAAAGTGTAAAAAACAGGCAATAAACAAAATAAAATTGTTCTCTGCTTTTTTTCTTCTTGTTTCTCCATTAGATCTTCTTTCTTTTTTCTATTATCGTTTTAAATGCTCTCATTTTTTATTTTTTATACTTTTTCTTATTTAAATTAAGTTATTTGACAAGAAAATATGTGCAATGTTTCTATAACTTCCTTTCTTCATCTTAAAATTAGTATAACTTTTTCTTTTTTATCGTTATACTTATCACTTTCTCTTCACTGCTATTTTATTATTTTTCTTTTGATTTTTTCTTAATTTTTTTACATTTTCTATTAGCTTCTCTAAAGCATTCTTCTTTTTAGACAAGGGATTCTTCTTTTTATTTCATAAGTTTTCTTATAACTGTATTTTTTCTACGATTTGCTTATTCTCTCTTCTTTTTTTTTCTGTACATTTTTCTCATCGTCATTTTATTTTTTTTAGTGTAAAAATTGGCAATAAAAAAGTATTTTTATTATTTTCTATGTGTATTTTATTTCACTTTTTCTTTACTTAAGTATAAAAAAAAATAGTTATCAAATTTCTAAAAACTGTTAGTGGTACCGAATTTGTTCCTTTTTTGGTGTTTCGTCTCTAAATTTTCTTAGACGATTTTTTGTGTTAACATTTAATGTTAACAAGAGATTATTTGGCATTTCCATTTAAAAAAAAACAGACTTTAAAATGTGGTATAAATATGGGAGCAGCTAATACCAACACCGCATAAATCTATGTGCGATTACTCTACAGGGTGATGAAAAAAAGGCGCCCACGATTGAAACAGGCGAGTCCTTTTTTATTGAAACATTGTGACCAGCATTCCAAAAATAGTCTAAGTAGATTCTTTTTAAAATTTAAACAGTTTGTCTAACAGCACAAAGCGGCAATACTGCACAATTTTCTTTTACTAAAAAACTATTTCACTCAGGAATTTTTCGTATCTAGGAAACCTTTTTGACTTTAATCGTTCAAATTTCACAGAAGAAACAACATTGAAGATTGATTTTTTTTTTTTGCTAACGTTTCCAATAATTGAATATTACTTGGACATTTTCTGTATCCTAGGATATTTGCAATGTTGCAACATTGATAAATTTTCTTTGGAGCCAAGAAATAGTATCCAAACATCTTCAATAAAGTTTATTTCAATAGACTTTTTACACATTTTTTTAAGAACACCGTCAACAGTATCAAAATCTAGACTTTAACAATGAAATTATTTTAAAACTGTTAATTATATAGATTTCTCTTTTCTAAAAAGGAAAGTCTATATCTTTCTGATAAGAGCACAAATCCAATTTTGGTCTTCGAATTCGTCTTTAATAAAAGATCACTTATAACGTGTGGGTTAACACGGGCGCCTTTTTTTCATRATACTGTATAATCTAGTGTTCTACTCTAAATCGTACGATAAAAAGTGTATTAAAGTAAGAAAAAAACGCAAAGGAAGAGAAAAAGTCTGGAAATTAGAAAAAAAAGAGAAAAAGTGGTAGAATGGAGAAACATCATAACAAATAATAAAAACAAGGTGAAAGAAGAAGTTAAAAGAAGAAGTTATTGATGTGATAAGAAGTAGGTTAAAAAAACGAAGAGGGTGGAAAAAGATGGGAGCAAGTTGAGCATTTGCAAAGAAAAAAATAAGGAAAAAACCTACACACTGATGAACACATAAAACTAAATTAAAATTTCCGAACTACTTTTTCTTCGGCCTACTGTTAATTTCTTTAAACTCACCCACAATGTCGCCGCGACTAGGAACGCTATAAATCGCAAGTTGAACTCTCTTTTCTGCAACTCCTGCTTGGTTTCGTGCTTCACAGATGTACAAATCTTGGTCTCTTGTGGAAAATCTAGCAATTTCGAGTATCGCTACATTTCTTGAAGCAGCAGGAAGTCCAGAACGTCCTGAAGCTCCACTGCAACATCACAATAGCAAAAGTGAAACAAATCAAACATGATTCTTACTAGGGTTCTGATAACCTCCTCCATTGCACTGACGGTGGTGGACTACCCCTAGCATGACACTCAAGTCTTACAAACTCATCTCGTCTCCTCATAATCACATCTTCCTCGGGTACAGTCCAAACCTCTGGAGCAATTTGGACTTCGATGCTTGCTGTTACAGTCGCTCTGCCAGCCTCGTTTTCAGCAGTGCAAATATACTCGCCGCCTTCGTTTTCAGTTATTTGAGTGAATCGTAAGGTGCCGTGGGACATTGTCTCAATGTTGGGACTTAAGGGTCGGCCGTCTGCCCTCGTCCATACCACTGTGGGGGCCGGAATGCCTGCATCAACCCGACACGCGAGAATTGCACTGTTGCCAGCTGTTATTGTTTGGGAGGCTTGTGGATGGACTGAAAGAATGGGGATTTCGAGACGGTTTACTTCAACGATGGAGGAAGCTTGAGCGAGGCCGAGGTTATTGGAGGAGACACAAACGTAGACTCCTCTATCTGAAACTTGAGCGTTTCGAATGTAGAGAATAGAACCGGATTGGGTGATATGTGGGGGTAGTTCGGAACCAACTCTCGTCCATTTGATTGTGGGTGTTGGGGAGCCAGTGGCGTCGCAATGAAGTTCGGTGGAGGAACCTTGAGAGATTGTGATGCGTTCGGGGCTGACTTTGGCGCTCGGTGGAGACGTGCTGAAAGACATAGAACTTAGTTTTCACACATAGGGTGACCCAGGATGCGTGCAAACTCCGTAACTTTTTTTCTATCAAACTATCGATTTGATTTTTTTAAACAATAGATCCTATATTTAATACAGAATGTCCCAAAATAAGATCCTATAATGAAGCACATTTTTTATTTAATACAGAATGTCCCAAAATAAGATACACAACTAAAGTCGCGGTCCATTCATAGTGGCCACTTCCCTGTGTAAATTTGTAAAAATTGAGTTGTGTAAATCTGACTTAAAACATCCATTTGTTTTTTAGTGACCTTTCTATCAAAAATGACAATTCAAAAAAGTCGGGTTAGAATTCATTAATGAAAACCTACGATTTTTCGTGGATTTTTGAATTCGCCAAAAAATGACAAAAATGACAAATTACAAATAACAATATTTTATTGCATCATTGCATGGCATTTTTGGACTATTTTGTAAAATTTGTGATTTGTGAGACAAAATGAGAAACTTTTTTTTTTTGAAAAAAAAATGTCGCAAAATTTGACACATCAATACAATTCTGAGAAGAATATGTTTCAACAAAATAAAATTTTAATAGAAAAAGGAGTAAACCACAAAGGAAACAATTTTAGTAATTTTTATAAGAACGGGAAAGGATCATTGACAGGAAGCAATGTAAAAATTTTGAGAAAAGTCTACTTATAGAAAATGCTTAAATAAATCACCATGATGTTCTACACAGTGTTGCAAGGTTTGGTGAAATTTCACCAGATCTGGTGATCTTCATGTTAGTCTGGTGATTAGGTAAAAACTTTTGTCAAAATTCTAATATCTGGTAATTTTTTTGAAAATAAAAAAAACTGTTTTTCCAGTATTTTCCGCGTTTTCAACCAGAAACTTAATTATTTCGGCAAATTTAAATAAAAAGGCGAAAAACCAAATTGGTTAAAAATAGTTCTGTTTGTTTTTTTTTCAGGATTTTACTAAACAAGATCGAAAATGACAATTTTTTTTTGTCTTTTTCGAGTAGAAACATAAGTAGTAGAAACACAATTATTTCGCAAAATTTCGTTTTAAATTCAACAAGTTCGACCAAAAACGGCGCTGTTTTGACCTTTTTCGAGTATTTAAGCATGTTTTTCAGAAATAAAAACACAATAAGTTCAAAATATTGCCTTGAATCAGGTTAAAAATTACAAAATTAAATCGAAAGTGGTATTATTTTTAGCTTGTTCCACTCAACTACTTCATTTTTAAAACAGAGGCGCAAAATCTTGTCCAAACACGCTTAAAAATCACAAAAACAGTTGATATTGATGTTATTTTGTTTATTTCATTCGATTTGACTGGTTTTTGAGCTAAATAAGACAAAAGTGCGTGTTTTTGTACTAAAATCACAGGTTTTTCACTAAAGCAAACTAAAAAATCAAGAAATTAAGTCTAGAATTATATTATTTTTGCTTTTCTCGAGCACGTTTTTCAGCTAGAAATGCAAAATTTTGTTAAAAACAAGCCGATAAATCACAGAATTAAGCCGAAATGCATGTCATTTTTGGTTTTTCCAAGAGTTCAAGCGGATTTTTATGCTAAAAACTGCGTTTTTTCGTGGACAAACAAATCGTAATCTGGTGAAAGTTTGGCGAATTTTTCAACTCGAATCTGTTGAATTTTATGTTTTTGAGCTGGCAACACTGTCTACACAAGCTGTTAGTCTTCCAATAAATGAGCTCCGAACTCCAGCAAGCATTGCTTCATGATGGAAGGCTTCCGTCAAATTTTACGACAGCAGCCTAACAGATTCCTTTTTTTTTTCGAAAAAAAAAAATCAACATTTTTTATTTTGCAAAAATCTCACAAATCTTACCAAGTAAACAAACTATATAAAAATGTTATTCAACGATGCTATGAAATATAGGGTGTTGTATTTAAAAAAGTCGAGTTATTGCCATTTGTAATTAGTCATTTTCAAAAAATCGTAAAAAACATGTAAAAAAAATAGGGGTTTTCATTAAAAAAAAAACAGAACTTAGTTGTGTATCTTATTTTGGGGCATCCTGTATTAAATAAAAATATTTTTGAAATGTGCTACATTATCGGACCTACCATTAAAAAAAAATCAAGTAGATAATTTGCATAGAAAAAAAAGTTATAGAGCTTGCACTCACCCTTGAGTCACCCTGTATTTGGTTTCAAGTATTATTTTGGCTGTATTTATATAACGGTGAGCAAAACGAAAATAAAAAAAAATATAGACAGAGCACTGAATTCTTAATAATAAGAGATAAAGGCAATGCAAAAATTTTATTGAAAACTATATTAAAAAAAAAATTCAAACATTTAGCAATTTGCGCCTCGTCTCATATTTTTGAAAATGCAGCGAATACGGTTAAAGATACAAGAAAAATATAAAGAAGAAAGTTGTAGAGAATAGAATTTCCAAGAAAAAAGTCCCGGAGATGATACCTCTATCTGCAATGGTTTAGGTCCTAAAAATGTTCAAAGATGCTCAAGTGACGAATACGTGTTATTTTTACCGGTGGTCAAGAGATAGAAAATTAATTTAAACCTAAACGGTTGAAGATAGAGATATGGTCCCGCAGACTTCTTTGTAGAGAATTAAATTTCCTACTTTGTTCCCTATATTTTTTTGTATCTTCAACCGTATTCGCAGCGTTCTCAAAAATATCGAAAACAGTATTAAAAATAAATTTTTAACAATTATCAATTTTCGTTCCGCCCAATATTTTTGAGAACGCTGCGAATATGGTTAAAGACACCAAAAAAGTGTAAGAAACAAAATTGTAGAGAATAAAATTTTCTACAAAAAAGTCCGCGACACCATTTTTCTATCTTCAACGGTTTAGGTTTAAATTACTTCAAAGTGTTCCTCTGGCACTGAATCACCTGTAAAAATTAAACGAATCCGTCGCTTGAGCGGCTTTAAACGTCCTTGAGGCCTAAACCATGGTGTCGCAGACTTTTTACTAGGAAATTTAATTCTCTACAACTTTCTTTCTTACATTTTTCTTGTATCTTTAACCGTATTCGCAGCATTTTGAAAAACATGAAACGGAGCACAGATTTTAAATTTTAAATATTTTTTTTCTCATATTTCTCGTGAAAAATTTAGTCGTTCGTTTGTCACAGCTTATTAAGAATGTGAAGCTCAATATTTTTGCATTTTTTCCAAGCAATTAGTAAACTGGTTGAATTTAAATTAATTTAAAACGATTTGAAACTGAGCTCTGAGCGCTCTCATTTTTACTCCGCCAAAAAATGTAGCAATTTGGTATCTCGTTTCGTCTCCAAATATGTAGTTCTCTATAATCAGAGACTATTTTTATGGTAGATTGGTCTTTACCAATAGGTCACTATTGGATGAGAGAATTATGGCCATGTGTGTGATTAATGGTCTTTCAAAACCACAATGGAATTTCTGAAGAAACCGTTTTAGAAATAATATTTTAGTTTTAAAGGAAGGTTTTGGTAACAATCAAATATGCAAATAAAATAAATCTATTTTAAATGTAATGAAATGTAATCACTAATCATTATTTGTCTAAATGAGAAAACACACTAGTTAAAAATTCAACATTCCAAACAACATCTATGTATTCACATACATTGCTGGTTTTGTAATAATGAATTTTAAAATTTATGTGATTTTTGCTTGTCTTAGTTAATTATTTGCATTTAAACGATTCTTATTTATGGTAAGTTTAAATTTTGTGTAAACACAATTATTTTTTTTATTACATAATTTCGTGTGGGTGTATCTCAATTTCTTTTCATATTTTTTGAAGCAGTCGAAATATTTTTTTAAGATTTAACATACGATATTTATATTAAGGACAAATTGTATAATTATTGTTATATTAGTACGAGCTAATAAAAATTACATGACCAAATATATAAAAAACGAGTCTACGGAACTAGTTCGAAATAATCTTCTGAAATTACCTATAATCTTTTACATAGATAGATTTGTTTTGTAGAAAAATGGGAAAACATCATTTTTTACAAGCCCTGGAGTGTTTTCGTATATGGCAGTGACCCATTGGTTTTTAATGTACTTAATAAATAAAATATAGAGCCGATATTTTAAAATTTATCAGATTTGCTTTTGGCCATAATTCACATCATCTGATTAGGTGTAGCAACGTACGTATGGATATTATTTGAAACTATTTTTCTCAAAACTAAAATGGCTAAAATATTCTAATTTTTTTTACCTTTTAAACAATTGCTGAACGGGCGTAGTAAAAACAAACAAGGAACTTCCTGTATATTTTTTTCACAGCCTATTAAGAATATAAAGCTCAACATTTTTGCATTTTTTCCAAGCAATTAGTAAAGTTGTTGAATTTAAATTAATTTGAAACTGAGACGGTAAAACGCTCTAAGCCCCCTCATTTTTCCTCCGCCGTATTAATTTTTTTAGGTCCAGAAAATCAAGAAATTTTGTATCTCGTTTCGTCTCCTAGTATGTAGTTTCAAATCTTACCCTGATGATTCGTATATCGTAACATCGGCAGTCCCCATGGCGGTGTATCCCGTAGCCGAAGTCGCTGTGCAAACATAAACTCCCGAATCTTCAGCTCTTGGAGATGAAGCAGTTAAAACATCCCGATTGACTATGAAACTGTAAGGTAGTGGACGTCCGTTTTGTCGCGTCCATTTGATATCGATCGCTCTGTCGGCTTGACACCTCAACGAGAAAGATTCTCCGCTTGAACCCTCGTAATATGGGGGTGATATTTCCACCGTTACAGGTCTACCACCGGTGTTCTCTCGCACGTAAATATCTACGTTAGATGTGTGAGTGCCGGCTGCATTTGTAGCGATGCATTGATATGGACCTTCATCGGATTTGCGAGCTTGAGGAATACGGAAAAGGCCGTTTTGGAAGTAGTGCTATAATTTTTTTACTGACATATCAATTTGGTTTGTCTTTATAAACTTACTGTTGGATTTAGTTGTTGACCATCGAGTCTTATCAAACGTAAAACTGGCTCGGGTGTACCAGTGGCTGCACATTGGATTTGAACCGTCTGACCTTCTTGGACATCCACGAATGGAGGTGTTATTACAACTCGTGGTGGTTCTGGCTGGGATGCTAGAAAGGGTATTTTTGAAAATGAATCAAATATAATAAAAAAATAATGTCATTTTACACGTTACACGGTAAAAAAAGTTGGATTTACAATATAAAAGATTACTTAAAAAAACTGTATTAAATTTGATAAAAGTCATAAACGACATGAGATTAGTTCTAGATATGGTGGATGCGCCGGGCAAATAGTAAAATTGAATAAAACAGTCGTGTTCTTATTTTTTGTTTTCTTTGTAAAAACCACATTGAATTATATTTTTATCTATAGTCGATTTCAATGACATCCGTGCTGTCAAAATGACAGTATGTTGGTATCACTTGCTGTTTCAATTTAGTAATTTTGAATTTCTTAATTTGGCAATTTAGCTTGACGTGGAAAATTGACAAATTCAAAATTATCCAACATTCTTGACAAATAAAAAAATATGGATTTGGAAAAGCCTGCAAGGGTTTTACTCCCCGCGCGAGAAATAAACTATTGCCAAGAATTGTTTGTTGTAATGTTTATTGTTTGTTGGCGTTTCACGAAATATAAATTTTCTTTCACCATAACCTCAACATCTCGTTTGACACTTTTGTAACTAGACGTTGCTTATACTCTGAACACGATTATGAATTTGTGCGTAATATATTCTTATAATTTGCACTAACGTATTGAAAATGATACTGACAACTCAGATGCCATTGAGTTACATTAAAAAAAAACGGCAAATGTCAAAAAAAAATTATCAATTTTTCCATGGTGTAAATGTGGTTTATTAGAAATAGGTTAACATATTTTGATGGCAATTTTCCTACCATTTTCCAGGTGAGCGATGATTCTGGCTTTTTCTACTTCACTTAAATGCGGCATTACACAAGTTGGTATAAATTTAATGACATTGATAGAAATATTTTTGATAGGTTTTGTCAAGTTGACATTTGACAACTAGAACCGTATTTACATTTCGAAAAATTTTATTTCCCGTTTTTTTTTAATGTAGCTGTAGGTTGCTATAACTTGATAATATCACTATAGTATCCAAAAATTTTCTACTGAAAATCATGGGCGTCGTTACAAATTTTTTTAGAAAAGGGTTTAAAAATACATATTTTATTGCAAACACAAAAACATGTTATACAAAATAGGAACATAAAACCATATTTTTTCTAACGGAAATTATAAATGAAACCATAAGACAGGAATCTCTAAAACCATAAATTGGAGGATAAAAGCTAAAAAAATATAAAAAATTAAAAAATATGCAAATTATAAAAGTTAAGCATAAAATAACACAAATCAGTAAATAACATGAACTAGTAAATACTAAGAAAAATGTAACACTTTGAAATCAAAACATAAAATAAAAACTCTTTAAAATACATTCAAAAAAACAATAATCAATAGAAATAAAAAAATTACAGAATTAAAAGTTTTAAATTTCTCAACCAAAATAGTCTATGATAAAAAAGTTAAAAAATGTTAAAAAAAACAAGTTGCAAAATGAGCGTGTTTTTTACTAGACGTGTGCAAAAAACAGCCATTTTGAATCGTGTTTTATATTTTTTTTTCCAATTTGGTTGTGAAAAGCATAGGCATCAAATTCGAATTTAAAATCTGTAATTTCATAATGTCATATTTTATAACTAGTGATAAAATTAAACAATTTGACAACTAAAATTACATATCACAACTGTTGCTTTTCACAACAAAATTGGAAAAAAAAATAGTTTACCGCTAACGGAATAAAACTTATTCCCGAAAAAATATATTAGGCTAACTTCCAGGGGGGGCACATGGCCCACCTTGCCCCCTTCAAACCACGCCCATGCTGAAAATTGTTTTAAGAACAGCTTTTCAAGAAATAGCAAAGCGTAAATATTTTGATTTAGATTTGGTATTTTTGTCACAATTAAATACTGAAACTCTAATGTCGGAGGTGTTTCCGTTTATTTACCATCAGAAATGTAAAAATTTTCACCAAAATAATCATGTTTGTTGTCAGAATATGTCAAATAGTTGTGACTTGTTATCAAAATTGTCAGTATTTACAAACTCTAAGAAGACATTAAATGCGCACCACCAACGAATTCAATTGCAACAGTTGTCAACATAATTTACTTTTTGGAATAATAGCATTTACTTTACTTCTGTTTGTTCTCTACATGTTATTAAAAGCGAATATTTAAGTAAGTTTAAATGTTACCTGTCTGGTTCAATGCTTTTGGCAATAATGCTAAGGCATGTAATTAAGGAGATGGATTAGTGGAAACAAGAAACCAGTTTGAGAAATACTTACGTCCTACAGTAACTGTTATATCTTTGCTTTCAATAGCATAACCATCGGTTGCTTCGCAGATGTATCTTCCAGAATCGGACACCTTCAAGTTTGTGATGACTAAAATTCCTCTTCCGTCATCGATGGCATGAGCCGGGAGTCCAGCACCGTCTTTGGTCCATGTCACTCTAATTGGTCTAGGCCCCAACAGTGATCGTGCACTACAGTTGAATCTAACAGTGCTACCAACTTTGTAAATCTCAATTACGGGAGCTACAATTGTTATTTCCATCGTAAGTGGATGTGGAGTGGAATAAACCGGTCCCGGTGTTGTAGTCACATTCCCGTCTAAAAATGCGAAAAATCATATTAACAAATGAATAGGGATTCTTGTTATGTTGTTAAATACACACAAAATATTAGTACCAATGCGTGGACGACCACATCGTTATATTGTTAACAAAAATAAAATCGTATTTAATAACTCCACCTACTACCAAGAACGATGAACACTAGAAAACAAGAAGCTAACTGATGGACTCAACTGAACAGTACCCTTTCAAATATGGATAATTAAAAATGGAATTTGAAAGAATACTTGTCCAGTGTTCTACGTTTTTGAAGACAGTTCGAACCTGGATTCACCAGTGAAGTTACCGTGCCTACAATCGTACCGTCACTGGTCGAAATAACACACTGTATATGGTGCGCGAAACAATCATTTACTTGATAATACCAGATGGAGCTTCCATTCTGTGATACTTCTGAATTGACCGCCACTCCATTGTCACGGAATGTGACATTTAGTATGTCCATGCTCTTGTATGTACAATGGAATAAAAAATAACTGCCAACTTGTGCTTTCACTTGCGATGGGGTTAACTCCAAGCCGATTGTTCCAACTAAATGTTAAGCTTTGTGTAGCAAATTTATTGATGGTGTAGAACCTCGATTATCACTGATCAGCTTATAAATAAGCTACAAAAAGAAAATCGAGATTCTACTGTAGCTAAATTTGAGTGTTTTACTGTACCTTCAGCAGCAAGTCACAATTATGTGATATCAAAAACCAATTTGCGGAATTTTTATAAATTCGGCAATTACAGACAATTAAAATTGTTTTATTTTATAACGGGTGTTTTTTTAATTTGGCGTCAAAGCTATCTATGAAAGTTTGATTGTGAACCAACCATCCGACGTCTGTTCACAATACACTCCAACTATGGAGCCAAATTTAATTGAACACCCGTTATATACAAACTGTTTCAGAAGTAGGTGACCTGTGAAAAAAGCTTCCATCAAGCTTAGACACTTTTTGTTTAGGATGTTTTCAAAATGTTTTATTTCTTTTTTTTGAAATTTTTTCCAAAAAAATATTCATTTTACCCATAATATTTAATATAACTTATACAGTGAGCGGCAAAATTATGAAATAACTTTATTTATTAAAACTGAAAATATTTTGTTTGGACAGATCAATTTCCTTTTTAAAAAATACAAACTTGTTTGTTTTTTTCACTACTAGCTGTAAAAGATACCATTATTTAGTTTGTTGAGAGGTTGTGAAATTGTTTTTCTCTCCTAGTAGTCAATAATCATTTTCATTATAGACCAAGGGCTATAATGTATTAGAGGTGGGTAAATGCCAATGTTGAGGAATATTATTATTATTGAAAACTATTACCATCACAAGTATTAACGCAAATATTTCTACATAAAATTAATGCAAAATTAAATAAAAAATATTTAAACTTCCTCATTAAAAACATTAGAATAACCCCAACTTTAATACTTCTATCTATGTCAAAACTGTCAAAACAAAAAATGTGTTTATTTCATGTTGAAATCCTACCGATAGTAGGACAAATTTTAATACTTTTTACCTTTTCTTTGCAGTTTCTTTGTTATTTTAACAAATATTTCATATTATGAAGTTAGAAAATTCCTTTAATAG
>NW_025401068.1:15454534-15510393 GCF_015345945.1 Tribolium madens
TTCAATTTTTTTTTATTTTAAACCATAGTAATATGGTTTATGACCATTTTACAGCGATTACTTGCAAATGTTAAATTTTTTAAAAATACGTCAATATTTAATCGCTTCTGAATTTATTAGTCAGTAACATCAAAGATGCTTAGACTAGCAAATTTTTTTCATAACTGTACTTTCTTTTTTAATTGTTCCAATTTAAATACAAAGTAATAAATAGTTTGTTCCAAAATTTTTACGTTTTTTGTCAAAACATTTACTAAGAAGAAATATTTCTTGTCAATTTTTCACCCAAAATCGTGCTACGCACTCGGGATTTCGGGATTTTCTTACGTGAGTCGACATATTCCTAAGCAAAACGTCAAAATTTTATCGGCTATTTTTATGCACTTGGGATATTACTGTTGATAAAACATCACATTTTTATAGCACTTTATTATTCATCAATTAGTTTTTCCAAAAAATAAATAGTTTAAGCAAAAAATGTTTGGTTCCATACTTTTTATTCACCTGGTATATGATTTTTTTTTAATTTTATGTATTAAAATTAGGTCACATATTTCTGGAACGCACCCCTTGAATATTTATAAGCAACAAAAATTTCCTTTTGATATTCCCACCGTGCATGCTAAGTTAGTAAGTATAAAAACCCAAAGCAATACAAATTTTCAAACATTCAAAAAAAATCCAATTTGAAATCAATTTTGTGACAAATCGAATTACGTGCAATCAATAAAATGACCCACAATCAATCTTTAAATATTTTGTAAAATTTTAATTGTAAATTTGATACTTACCACCGCTCACACATCGCTCGCCCATATATCCCGGTAGACAATTACAAACAACTCTGTTGTTCGGTGATAAATAGCAGCTTTGTTCGTGATTGTTGCACGGGCACCTTGAACACGACCCTAAGGGTCCAGTGCTAAAATCGTTGGTATCCCTGTAAAATCCGGGAGCGCAAGATTCGCAAGATGTTCCTTGATAACCCGGCGGACATCTACAAATTTCAACTTCGATCGCACGAGTCAAAGGATTGAAAGTGTTTTGCTCAATGGCAGTATCTAAAGTAACGTCGCTAATGTAGGCACTTTCGGTATCACTTGATGGTTGAGCGTTGATAAGAATGACGTCGATATTCGCCAAAACGGTCATGATGTCTTCACGAGTGGCCGGTCTGGGACCCTGATTGCCGTCGAGACGTTGCCAATTAGAGCTCGGATTCAACACAACGGACACTTTCTGCGGAAAAAAAATATTTCGTGAAATAGTATACAGTACAACCCCTCTATAACGAGAACTCAAAGTTTTTGAACATGTACTATGCAATTTATTTTATTAAATCCGAAAGTTTAAAACAATATTTAAGAAAAAAATCTGTTTTTTGTAATGAAGCATTTTTATCTTATCAATTGCATTTCCCAATTGTACAAGGCTATTGTAAAAGACATCGTGGTCAGGTGGAAGCACCCAATAACAAAAAATTTCATCTCTAGAGAATCCCCAATTTTTTCTGCAAATTGTTCTACTTTTTCTTTTAATTTGGCCCCACTTATGGGCACATTGGGTTCTCAATTCACTTTGAACCATTTAAAAACGACTTTATCTAATTTAGCATTTTTAGCAGTATGTACTTCTTCACTTTTGACGAAAATTCACCAGTTGAACTCGTAATCTTTTAAAATTGTTGCTAATGTAGAATTGGCTAAATTTTTTTCTTTGCAGATTACAGCTTGTTTTTTACCACTTTCAAATTCTTTGATAGAAAACGCTTTTCTTTTCGAGGACGACATATTGATACAGAAAGATGAAGTGTTCTTTGCTTGAAAAGTTATTCAAGATTGAGAAAAATAAGACCAATAGCGCGCAAAAACAACATTTCCAAAAAAATTCTGGTACACAATACGTAATGGAGACTCGCAGAATTTTTATTTCTTCTAGGAACTCTTGTTATAACCGATCTGTTTCCGAAATTTCTCAGAATTTCTCGCTATTACCGATCTTAGACAAAATAAAACTTTTGTTATATCCACTCAAATTCTAGATAAATTCTCGCTATAGAGAGAGAATTTTACATAGAATAGTATACAAAACGGCAAGGACCAGACGATTTACTCGTTATAACCGGGACTCGTTATAGAGGAGTTCCACTGTATTATGATACGAGTTTTATAAGAAGCATTTTGGAGTGTAATATATCGGTATGTGCGACAAAATGCCTTATAAACGAGATATCATACAGTAGTTTTTCTACTTTGCTCTTTTTAAACAAAAAAATTAAATTTTGGATAGGGTGTTAATGACTTCACTGGAAACTAGCGCGAGTTTGTCCTGTATTTAAAAATAATAATAAAACTAATATAAACTTAATATAAAAAATATAAACTTATTCAATTGGTGTCGACTAAATAAACTCCAACTTAATATCTCAAAATGTAAGGTTGTTACATATTCGAAGAAAAAACACCCACTCAAATATGATTATAGAATTGATCAGTCAGTTTTGGAGCGTTCAGTTGATCTGGGCGTTGTATTTTATCCTGAGCTTTCTTTTACTGAACATATAAATTTTGTATCTGTTTCTTCTGCCAAAATTTTGGGTTTTATATTACGCAATTGTAAACAATTTAATGATATTGTAACTTTGAAAACTGTATTTTTCGCATTAGTAAGATCAAAACTAGAATACTGTTCTCTCGTATGGAATCCTTTCTATGAAACTCATAAATTACTTCTAGAAAACGTACAGAAAAAGTTTCTTAAATTTCTTTAATTTAAAACTAAAGGCAATTATCTCTTAACTAAAGGCAAATTCTAAGCAAATTATTTTTTTTCACGTCTAGACTCTCTCCACGTACCACTCCTACATTTCATTTTCAGGCTGCAAAATGTGTTAATAAAATCTCCTGTATCGTCTTACAATCAGATAAGTGCAAACTGTGATATCTTTCATTGTTCCTTAAATAACTTACTTCATTATTGTTCCTAAATATGTATGAGCATTATATTTAATAATTTTTGTTATATTTTATATCTTTATTTATTTTTTTTTATGTAGGCTTTTCTTATGTCACATGATTGTTTATTCATTTATTTATGTTTGTTTGTGTTCTGTTATTGGAATACAACTTGTGTTGTATTCTGTTGAACAATAAATGTGTTACTATTATTATTATAAACAAAATTTTATTCTTCGACACTGTCGAAATTTACGTTTTTTCTCCGAAGTTTTGACAACGGTTTGGCATTTATCAATGGAAACGTCAAATTATTTTTAACAGATTTAAAGCAAAGCCTTGTTGAGTCTAATTCGAAGAATAAAATGTTTTATTCCAACTCGTAGATGATGGATAAAAACCACTCGGTCAAATAAAGCGTACGATTTACACTCAAACTCGTGGAATAAATAACCATTAACTATCTTAACCTCAATTTTTAAGTGACAAATTTAGTCTTAATATGTAAAGCCTCTTTCATATTTAAAGCGCGGTTTACACAATCATGGTCCAATGTTATGCCAATTTCAGTGAAATGGATTATAGGCACTGTTTTTGTTCAGTACGACATGCAAAACCGTTTCGTACAGTTGGAGACAAAATACTTTGGTCGTCACATTTCTGACACTTTAATGTAATTCTCTAACGTTAAAATGAATGACAATTTTAAATTAATGACAGCTATTATATTTTCCTATCAAAAACTTGTCAACTATGATTTGACAGTAGCTAAAAATAAGGTTAACAGTCCTAAAGCATCCTTTACAATTTAATGTCACTCAAGTGACATTGACGACCAAAGTATTTTGTCTCCAACTGTACAGGGTGCTGCATTTTGGATGTCCGAATAGGGAATCTCCGAAATTAAGAGGTTTAGCCAAAAACGAGTAATAATGCATTCTAGGGCTCATTTTTTGAGAAAATAATATTGGTTAAAACCGCATCCCGCTATCGTCTTTTGTTTTCGACTTATCGATAAAAATTGACATTTTAGCGAAATCTAAAAACATTCATATCTTCGTAATTATAGAAGACACAGATTTGAAATAAAGACATTATGCAGACACTTTTTTACGAGGAATTTAATAATGTAGTTAACCATTTTTTTCAGTTATTAGTTTAGCCGTAATAAGATAAACTTGTATTTTTTTATATGGGAATTATAGATGGCTATGTCATTTTTAACAAGCTTGTTTTTTTCTTATCTAAAAAATATATATTTGTAACAAATTATTATAATACATTTTTAGCAAAAAATTATCTTTGATTTTTGTTTGCAGTTGGCCATGAAAAAATGTTGCATCTTCGACTAAAAGGATTTAAACTATATTATATTCAACCAGTGTCACTAATGAAAGAGTTTTCTAAGTACTAAGTAATGAAAAAAATGCAAAATAAATTGTAAATCAACTTATTGGCGACTAATAACATTTCTTTGTTTTTAAACAAGCTAACATTACCATTGCAACTTCTAGTGATACATAGAGAGTTGTAAAAAAAAGCCGCTTTAATTCTTCAATAAAATATATTTTATATGACACAAAAATGACGATATGGCTATTCAAATACCCAAATTCCGTCTATGTGAAACGTTTTCCTACCTCCATTAGATCATCAAAAAAATGTTTTCTCTAATTGTGTTGACTGTTGACACATTTGTTTTTCCTCTTTTTGGATTTTTTAAAATATGTAATAATTTTGTTCTGAGGTGCTCCCATATTTGTTCAATACTTCTACCGTATCACATTTTTTAAATCTTTATAATCTTATATATTTTTTCATCTATTTTACAGTTCACAAAACTCTTATTGATTATTATTTACACGTTTGGAGTGAAATAGTTTTTTCATGGCCAACTATTATCACACAAAATATGTATTTCACTTTTTAAGTATAGTTATAAAAAAATATTTTGTTATAAATATATATTTTTTAGATCAGAAAAAAATAAGCTTTTCAAAATTGCCATAGCCGCCTATGATTTCCATTTAAAAAAATACAAGTTTATCTTATTACGGCTAAACTAATAACTGAAAAAAATTGTTAACTACACTATTAAATTACTCGTAAAAAAGTGCCTGTATAATGTCTTTATTTCAAATCCGTATCTTCTATAATAACGAAGATATAATTTTTTTTTTGATTTCTCCAAAATGTCAATTATTGTCTATAAGTCGAAAACAAAAGACGATAGCGGGATGCGGTTTTAACCAATATTATTTTCTCAAATCATGAGCCCCAGAATGTGTTACTGGTTTTTGACTAAACCTCTTAGTTTCGGAGATTCCCTATTCGGACATCCAAAATGCAGCACCCGGTACAAAGTAGAAAAAATATTTTATGTGTAGTTACATTTGCCACATCGGGAATTTGCGATTGCGGATTGGTCCAATAAATGGTAATGCCGTTGCCGATTATAATGATGCTTTTATCAGGGACGTAGCCAGCTTGGGGACGTTGAGTGAAACGTTGAGTGAATTCAAGTCGGCCGCCATACGACTTGATTTGGTTGCCGGTGAATTCCCGTGGAAGCGACCAAAACCATCTCTCTGAAGTGCTCGGTCGGAATGTGTAGCCGATTTCGTTCATGGGAGTGTGAATTTGGAAGCCGGAATCGATGCGTCGGGTTTGGTACCTTAAAAAAAAACAAGTTTAGGGAAAATTTCATGATTGTTGCGGGTAATTACTCATCAGTGAGTGTAAATCCGTGTCTGTCGACATCAATAAATATCGGGATTTGTTCGTAGAATAAGTTGCCGTCTACGCACTCAGTGGCCACTCCAGAACAGAAACAAGTTTGGCAACCGTGGATGTTGCCACCAGTTAAACCGAAAGTGCCCGGCCGGCAGCGGTTACACCGATTCCCTTCCACGTTGGTCTAAACATTAAATACATTTATTAGATAGATAGACAACAACACATTTCGAAAATTTTCTATAGATACTAAAGTACCCCGGCACATCCACCATTTTTGTCATAAATTGACAACACTGGAAAGTCTAAAAATTGCTCTATACAGAGTGTCCCTGCGAGTTGAAAAAGTCCATTAGTGACCTTTAAATGGTAAAATTAAAAAAAAATATTTTCAACTATACAGCGTGTCTCAAAAATAGGTTACAATACAGGATGTTCCGTTTTTATTGTTACAAATTTGAACAGGTGATAGAATATTCAATTTTAAGACATGAACATGTATCGAAAAATGTTATCTAAGGGAGCTACATCCTCTGAAAGGAGTGCATTTTTTAATAGGGTTTTCCCACTGTTTCAGAATAGATAAAATTACAAAAGTTACACCTTTAAACACCTGAACGAATTCAAAGATCAAATGTTGAAATTTTTATTTAGGGGTGTCCTAAACTGGAGGAGTTTAGAGTAAAACGAATTTAATTTTAAGTTTTTATGCTGTGCGGAGTCTGTAACATAAATTTTAAAATTACTTTACTCAAAAAGGGCAAGTTGCATCAAAAAAAAAAACGCAAGAGAGCTCTTTTTGTAAAAAACTATACAATTTAAAACTTTGTTGTTGGAAATGGTAACAAACTTCACTAAAATAGTTATCCTAAACACCCCCCCCCCGTTTAGAACGCCCCTGATTAAAAATTTCAAGATTTTATATCTGAATTCGTTTAGGTCTGTAAAGGTAATCAACTGTAGGAAATTTTGTAATTTTATCAAAAGTGGTTTCTGAAATATTTAACAAATATTTTTCAATACATGTTCGTAGGAAACTTTAATCTTAATATTTAAAATAAATATCACGATTCGTTCTCAAAAATCAAGTTGTTGTTGGTTGCTAATGTGATGCAAATAAATAAAAACAAAATACTGAAAAAATTATTGACGTGTTTTTTCAAGAAGTTGAATTTGTGGTAAAAATATGTCCAAAAACGAAAAACTAGAAGAAATAGCTATTTTAGACGAAGAAGCGAAAGCTGTAACACTTGAGTTATTGCCACGAAAATCAAGAGAAATCTATGAAAAAACTTTCAATGAATTTTTGCTACGATACACCCAGAAAAATAAGATATTACAATTGCTGTTTTTTTAGGACTTAGGGCGCAAAAGACACTATTTACGTCCGCAAATTAATGCATAAATGACCTAATTTTAAGACGATTTTACAAAAACATTGATTTAAAAGGTTACATCCAAAAATGCAAAGAAACATAGGATGTTTCATTTAAAAAAACACAAGTTTGTATCGTAACTTATTTTTGGGACACGCTGTATAGTTGAAAATAATTTTAGGTGTTGCACTAGATTAGTATTTATCAATGTCCTATACAATTTTTTTAAATTTTACCATTTAAAGGTTGGACTTTTTCAAGTTTAAAAAAATGTCATTCGACACGTTGGGGAGACTAAAAAAGTGTCAGATGTACTGGATTAAAAAATTTCTAGACTTGCAAAAAAACATTTAAAAATTTCTTAAAGAAATGCTTGAATTTAAAAAAATATCAGAAGGCAATTCGGCTCAGTTTTATGAAAAAATGTGTAAAAAACGTTTCTAGAAATTTCCTTCCTTTTCCTCTTTTCAAATTTACCATATGTTGGTGGAATATGTATTCGTATTGATTTTTAAAAAATGTGTTAAACCGGATTGCAGATGTTATTATATTTCCAGAGATCACACACTAAATAAGAAATGTGCTATAAAAACCGAGAGCTGTTTTGGACAGAACCAGAAATTTGTATTTGTATTGAAATTTGCAAAAAACTTTTAAATTTTTTTACCATTTATTAAAGGTCACGACATTTTCAATTCGATGGGACACCCTGTACAACAATTACAGATCAGAATCAAACAGAACGTTACTTTTAATTTTGAAATTGAATAAGCAGTTTTATTTTTGTCTAACTCGTGCTTAATATCACAAAAAATACAAAATTTGACTCACCTTGCACCGACAAATTCCATTATAACACTCCGGTGAAATGGCCCCTTGTTGGTCACAGTTGCACTGTGAGCCTCCCCCAATACACGGAATTCCGTTTGCGGGATCGCCTTCATACCCTGGCAGACACAACTCGCAGTTATCTCCAGTGGTGAAGTTATCGCAGTTCTGGCACACCCCGGTTTCCGGATGACATTCTCTGGAGTTACCGTTGCAGTTGCAAGGTTCGCAAATTCCAAGATAGATTCCTTCCTCGGCTCGAGTGTATCCAACGGCGCAGTCTTCACAAGACAAGCCTGTGTACCCCTCAGGACAACGGCACTGTTCAACGGCCAAAGCCCGCTCGCTGGATCCAGTGTTGTACTCGTTTGCCGTATCCAGAGACACCGAAATCAATCTAAGTTTAATTTAATTATTAGTAAGGCTCGGATTATATGCAAAATGCATATTTATTATTAAGAGGTATATCAACAAAATTGTAAGTTTTCTATGCATATCTAATGTTTTTTGAATAAAATAAGCCAAATAAATGCATATTTTGGCAACTTGGTGCATATTTTAGGAAATAATGCATATTTGTCCATATTTTCTTCAAATCATTAATTTTCGATTAAAAATTTCAGTTGAAGTTAAAAATTGGACAGTTTACGAAAAATGACCTGATTACAAAATATTTTAAAGAGAAAACCGGTAATTCGTAAGCCAAACACAAAAAATTAGTACTTAAAAAAATTAGTAATTAAAGTAATATAAAAAAATGTTTTTTTAAGAACAAAATTTTGTTTTGTTTTTGAGTTAAAAACTAAGTAAAATCGACCAATAAAAGTTTAGTTTAAAAACATTGTCATAAAAATCTACATCCAAAAACGCTAAAAAACATATGGTGTGTCATTTAAAAAAACGCAAGTTTATACAGGATATTCCGTTCTTATTGTTACAAATTTAAACAGGTGATAGGATATTAAATTCTAAGACAAAAGTTTCCTATAAACATGTATCGAAAAATGCTTGGTAAGGGAGCTACACCCCCTGAAAGGGGGCTAATAGGTTTTTGCTAATATTTCAGGAACCATTTAAGATAAAATTACAAAATTTCGTACAGATGATAACCTTGGCACACCTAAACGAATTCAAACATCAAATGTCGAAATTTTTAATTAGGGGCGTCCGAAACTGGTGGGGTTTAGGGTAAAAAAATACCCTATCTATTTTGGCTTTAGTTTCTTTAGTTATGCATTGACCAAAATGGTGGTCACTTTGAACAACTCCTTTAGATTTAGGCAAGTTCATTTAATTAATGTTATTATTGTTACTGTAATGTAATGTTAATTAGTTGAGGTTGATTAAAAAATATGAATTTCTTTTGCTTTTATTATTCTGTAAATTCTGATTTATTTGAATGTTGTATTGGTGTGTAACATAAATTTTAAAATAATTTTATTCAAAAACAATAAGTCGTATCGATACAAGAGAGATTTTTCTGTGATAAACTATCGAACTTAAGATTTTGTTGCTGAAAGTATCGAGAAACTAAAGCCAAAATAAATAAGGTTTTTTTTTACCTTAAACTCCCCCAGTTTTGTAGGCCCCTGATTAAAAATTTCGACATTTGATGTTTGAATTCGTTTAGGTGTATAAAGGTTATCATCTGTATCAAATTTTGTAATTTTATCTTAAATGGTTTCTGAAATATTAGCAAAAACATGTAGCTCCCTTACCAAGCATTTTTCGATACATGTTTATAGGAAACTTTTGTCTTAGAATTGAATATCGTATCACCTGTTTAAATTTGTAACAATAAAAACGGAACACCCTGTACATATGTAAAAAAAATAATTAATAATTTAATATAAAGTAGATAGTTGTAATCCTTTAGATCCTGACCTTCATGAGAAAAATGTTTTTTTTGGTGGGTTCCCATTTAAAAAAATAAATATTTTTGTAGAACTCAAAAACAAAATAATAATAATTTTGAAAAATTTTATTTTTTAAAAAACATCACGTTTCTATAGAACTTTATAATTCATCAATTAGTTTTTTCAAAAAATAAATACTATAAGCAAAAAACGTGATGTGATCTGAAAAGGACAGATTTTGTAGAAAGGGTTAATTACTAGGTTATTAACATGGCTTGTCTCACGCCAAACCAATTTATTTATTCTTTCATTTATCGTGTGCAGTTCAAGATGACCAAAATATAAAGTTTAGTGTGTTCGAGGATAAAAATTTATCCCAACTTTGATTTTTTATTGTTAAAAATTTTGCATGTCGATGCATATTTGGCATATATTGGAGCATATTTTTGTGCATATTTTGTGAAAATACGTGCATATACAGGCTGTTCCGTTTTATACTTACAAACTTAATCAGGTGATAGAATATTCAATTTTAAGATAAAAGTTTCCTATGAACATGTATCAAAAAATATTATGTAAGCGAGCTACACCCCCTGAAAATAATGCGTTTTTAATGGGGTTTTTCCACTATTGCAGAATAGATAAAATTACAAAAGTTGGAACACCTGAATGAATTTAAAGATCAGTTGTCGAAATTTTTAATTACGGGCTTCTTAAACGGTGATACAAATTTAATTTTTATCCTCTTTAAGACAAATTGTAAACTGATTTTACTCAAGAACGGTAAGTTTTAACGAAAAAACGCAAGAGACCTCGTTTTTGTGAAAAACTATGAAATTTAGAATTTTGTGGCTGTAAGGGGCAAAAAACAACCGCCAAAATAGTTACGGTACTTTTTACCCTAAACCCCCCAGTTTAGGACGCCCCTGAGTAAAAATTTCGACATTTTATCTTAAATTCATTTGGGTGTATAAAGGTTATCAGTTGTACCAAATTTTGTAATTTTATCCACGATGGTTTCTGAAATATTGGAAAAAATCCATTAAAAGATGCACCCCTTTCCGAGGATGTGGCTCCCTTATATAAAATTTTTCGATATACAGGGTGCGCCAGAACTCGCGCCCCAGAGAAAAATACCATATAAAGTGAGATACCAGGAACATGGAAAAAATGTTAAAAAAATTTTATATATAAAAATTTCGAAGTTATGAGGGTTTAAAGTTTGCACTTTGACTTTATTTATTTCTGTTGGAAAAATAATTTTCCAAGTTTTTTTGCTATAGGCTATTAAAAGAGGAAACAAGGAAGCTGTATTCTAAATTGTAACTCTGTTCAATGTTATTTGTGCCTTTTATTGGCAAAATTTTTGTCCCTTTACTAAATAATTGTAAAAAAACATATACAAGATCATCAGTATCATTAAATAGATATAAAAAAATGTCAAATGTCAAAAAATAAATGTCAAAATTTTTTGACAGATAGAATTTTTTAAACATTTTTTTCATGTTCCTGGTATCTTACCTTACTTGAAAATTTTTTCTGGGGCGCGAGTTCTGGCGCACCCTGTATGTTTATAGGAAACTTTTATCTTAAAATTGAATTTAAATTTGTAACAATAAAAATGGAACACCATGTATATGCCCACATTTTACGAATTTTTCGTGCATATAATCCGAGTCTTAATTATTAGAGACGACAACACGAATCAAAATTTACTTACGCTGATTCTCTAGTGTTGGTATTGTAGGTCGCTTTGATATAAATGGCGTTCAAATCGGCCAAAGCCATTAATAAGTGTTCACGATCGGCCTTTTGGCCATCGCTGCGTTGCCAATACTGCTCTAATAAAGGAACAACGAAAGTTTGAGCTGTTCCAGTAGGTTGAGATTGTTCCCTAGCGTAGTACAATAAAGTTATTTCATTGGCCTAAAAACAAGTCTCAGAAAAAAAATCCTAGTTTATTTCAATACATACACTGACGAGTTCTACATCAGCGGCTGAATTTCGTGATATTTGGCCACCCGGTAGAGGAACGTAACGCAACGTGTACCTCAAATAACCCCCATATGAAGCTATTTTATTTCCTAAATAACGGGGAGGAAGCGACCAATAATGTACATTGGGGTTTGAGAAGCTGCTGTAGGAAATTTCACGTCGGTTTTGATCCAGTCGAATTTCGTCTGTGATAGGCTGTTCTCTTCTTTCGGTATCAATAAGAGTGAAATGGTCACGTGAACTTGTAAATGTGGTACTTATTTGATCTCTGAACCAATTAGAACTGCTACATTGTCTTGTTACACCCATGCAGAAGCAGGCGATACATCCGAATTGGTTTTCGCCGCTGAGGAAGAAGGTGTTAGCCTTGCAGGTGTCACAAGTCGGACCATCAACGTAATCCTGAAGTTGGGAATGTTATTAGTGATAACAATTTTTAAAGCTTGGGAAATCGTAGAAGGATATCTATATTGGGGGATATCTGAAATCAGCTGAGAGCAGTGGCGTGTATTTCAACAAAACAAATATATTTATTAAATAACATTTTAAAAATAATTGTTCTTTTATAAATTGCAATACTAACTAACCATTTGAGAATGGTAGGTATGGAAATTTGTTTTTTTTTTTTTTGTAATAACTTCGGAACCATTTGACCAAATATCATAAAATTTGGAATAGTTACTTGCGAGAACATACCTTTCAAATTAGTAATTATGAAAACCGGATACATCTACTCAATTTAAGGTTCCAGCAATTGTAGGTCATATTTTCTGTGTTTTTTCGTTTTTTTTGGTCAAAATAATAGAGTAATCAATTTTGAATAAAAAACGCATAACTTAGATGTATCCGGTTTTCGTAATCACTAGCCTAAAGGGTATGTTCTCGCAAGTAACTATTCCAAATTTTATAATATTTGATCAAATGGTTCTAAAGTTATTACAAAAAAAAATATTTTCCATACCCACATTCCGAGGGCTGTAAAATTCTTATCAATAGAGATCGGACACGAGTTATTATTTAAATTAACATCATTTTATAGGTCATTTTTGAGGTTCAAATATTGCTTCATATTTCGCGACCTGAGAACCAGAAGGTTCCAAGTGACATTTTTATTAATTTTTAAAGTAAGTAATGTATTTTTATGAAAAACCTCTAAGTAAATTAGCAAATAAAATAAAGGCTATTTAAGTAGGGTAATAAGCTTTATTTCGAATTCGTCATTAGTTGTAATTTATAATTCGGGTACTTACAATATTGCTGGAAAAATTCTCAAGCCAAAACAAATTGTTTAAATTACTTCCATATAGTTCTGAGATATAAATTTAGACGATGATACTGTTCTAAAACTAGAAAATCAGTATAGCCGCTAGCGCAAAAGGTAACCAAAAAAATTAAAGAAATACGTAAGAAAAATAATTTGTCAAAATATTCAGTACAATCAATAATTACAATTTTAAGAATAAAAATCAATATCAGGATGTTTGTTTATTTTAAAAAACATTTAAAAGATTCGATTCATTCAATTCCATTTATTTTAAGAGTAAAAATCAGTATTTAATTTATTTAATTCTCGAGGGAATAAAATACCATATTTATTAGTTAAAAACGAGAGAATAAAGTAAAAAGTAAGTAATTATTGTTCAGAAGGGCAATAACAAATTCACAACATTTTTAATCAATACTACGTATGAAATATTTTTCCTACTTGAGAGCCATAAGATTCTAAGTTGTGCACAATTTAAAAAATAAATTGATATTGATTAATGTGACATATTTCCGGGGCAAAATTTATTATAATTAGTTAAATACTATATCACAGGAACATAATTTAATTAATACTCCCAAAAAAAAAAATGTTAAAAAAAATCTATCTATAAAAATTTCGAAGTTATGAGAGTTTCAATTTTGCACTTTGACTCTATTTATTTCTGTTGGAAAAATAATTTTTCAAGTCTTTTTGCTACAAGCTTTTATTGACAAAATTTTTGTACCTTTACTAAATAATTATATACAAGATCATCAGTATCATTAAGTAGACATAAAAAAATGTTAAATGTCAAAATTTTTGATAGAGAATTTTTTAAACATTTTTTCCATGTTCTTGGTATCTTATCTTACATGGCATTTTTCTCTGGGACGCGAGTTCTGGCGCACCCTGTATAAGTCAAAAAACAGAAGTTTAACATCGGGTTAATTTGTCTTTTTACAAACAAGGTTATAAAAGTTATGAGATGTTATCAGAAACATCAAGTTAAAGTTGAGATTTTAATTTTGTCTACATTTACTACAATTTTATAAATAACACAATTCTTTAGATTCGAAGAACTTCAACGGTCATCTTTAGATTGGAGACAATTTTGATTTTGAGTGACATTTTAAAAGTTTGATACACAATGAGCAAATTTTGGATGTCCCATTTTTTTATGTCCACTAACGAAAAATATTTTTTTTTCGTCGGTCAAATAAATAATAATAATAAAACGGCTTTATTGAATTGTACGTACAAGTAAATACAACTCGGGAGGCGAAGATCTAGCAACTGCTATTTATACTTAAACAAAACAAAAAAGGAAAGAAAAATGAAAAGTTGCATTACAGTTTAACAAAAATTAAGAAAAACTACTTAAGTAGAAATAACAGGAATTAAAACAATAAGAAAATAAAAAAGAAAGAAGTGTAAAATTTTTCATTAATTTTTGTTTATATAAGATACATTTCGCACTGAAAGCGTGAAAAAAATGCCACAGCGTTTAATTTTTTCACTCATTTGAATGATAGCGTGTAATTTTTTAACGCAAAATATTTATATATTTGCTATGACTCTTGACATTTGTCAGAAATTAAAACGCATTCATTTTGCAATTTAGTTTTTACTATAGTTCCTTGTATTAGTTAATTGTACATTTAATATCAGTGTTATAAAATAACACTGTTTTTGATTTTTATTTACCCTATAATTAACCAGAGAATGGTTTTGTGTTACGCCACTGCTCAAGTTTCCCCACTACACGCATCTTTCTACGATTTCCTTGCCTCTAATTATTTTCAGAATGTATAACATTACAAAAATAAGTTGATACACTTACCGTAAACGGAAACGGGCATGAAAAAAGTTTCGCGATGTTAGTATAAAGTTACCTCTATGTTATTTGTGAATTATCAAAAAGTTTCACTCACTTTGCACCGACATCTTCCTTGTTCTTCAAGACTTGTTCCTTCGGGATTGCAATACGAAGCAACCCGACACGAATCTCCAGGAACCAGAGGATTTCCAGAGTAACCAGGAGCACATTGTTCGCAACGTCTTCCAACATACCCTGGTGGACAATCACACGTGACTTCACCATCGGACCCCAACGAACACGTTCTAGCAAACCTAGACTCGGAATTAAAAAAAAAACAATTTTCTCAATTGAGAACTTACTGGTTGCTGGGACTTGTTAAAGGACATGGACAAACCTCGCAGGGTCTTCCTCGTGAGGGATCTCCGTAAGTCCCAGGAGGGCAGGGTTGCGGTTGGACTCGGTAACATTGCCCAAGCCATGGGCCGGTCTTGTGACGTACAAACCCATCAGCGCAGCGCTCACAAGACGACCCACTGTAACCCACAGGGCATTCACACTCTTCGACGTACGACGCTGGTCCTAGACCGCTGTTGGGTGCCCCCGCAGAGTCCATTTCGATGTTGGTAATTGTGGTGTTTAAGGGGCCTTCACTGTATTGCAATTTAATCAAAATGTTGTCGACTTCGGCCAAAGCCATCATTATTTCTTCGCGAGTGGCGGGTGTTTCGGGTTGGCGGTCGGAACGTTTCACCCATTCGCCCTCAAAGAATCTAACTTCGATGTTTTCGTCGCGGTTTGGGGGCGGACTGATGTCTTGTCTGCTCAGTAAAGTGTAACCATTGCCCTGGAATAATAAAGGTTAAACAATTTTTATGGCAATATTCTTTTATTGAAAAAGACTTTTAAGTGTTGGTTTCTATTAGGAATGAAATTACCAAATGCTAAAGGCGTTATGTACAACTTGGATTGTTGAATAAACAGTGGATAAAGGTGTTAAAATATGTTTAAATAAATAAATAATAATAAATAAATGTATAAAAAAAGCACAAATACCACTATTTTTACTTAATTCAATTACTTTCCGAGGTATTTTTTTTTGACAAAATTTTGCTATATAATTGCGAAAAATGTTTTAAAACGAGCATAAAATGTCGTTTTTTTATTTAGTCTGATATATGTATTAATCTTGGTATGTTTTTTAGCAAAAATTAAAGAAAGAACTTTGTTTTAGACTTAACAACGCAAGTGAATGTTTGAAAAAAGCAAAAATAACATCATTTTCGAATTAGTTATGTGATTTTTCGGCTAATTTTTGACGAAGTTTTGTGCTTTTGATTGAAAAATCTGTTAAAACGCTTGGAAAAGCAACCAGATGATTTTTCGGCTCAAAAACATGCTTAAATTTTCCAAAGAAGCAAAAATAATTTTAGTTTCCTGATAGTTTATTCATTTTTTACCTCATTTTCGATAAAAATTTTCAACAATTACGATTCCGACTAAAAAACGTCCTAAAACGGAAAAATAGTATAATTTTTGAACAATTTTTTTAGCACAATCTAAAAAAGTAAAAATAAGACCATTTTTGAGTAAATTTAGCGATTTGTGACGAAATGATTTTGTAATTTTTTAATCGAAAAACGTGCTAAAACGTCCAAAAAATCATAAAAAGGTCATTTTCAACCCAATTTGTCAATATGTTTTAATAGAATCTTACAAAAAAACGTGATGTAAATAGGCAAAATTCATTATTTTTCACTTAATTTGGTGAATTTTCGGCGTATTTTTGTCTAAACTTTTCGAGATAATTCCGTCTCTTATTGAAAAATTTGGTGTTAATATGGAAAACCGTTTTCGAAAAGTCGATGAACTAGCTTCAAAATTACACCAGTAAACAAGAAAAAAATCTTTTAAATGAGAATGTAAATTTTCGGGACAGCATTATGTTGTGTCGTTGGAATTTCATTTATAAATGTTTTGTTAAACTTGAAATATTTTTATATAGCAATAATCATCACAAAGTTTATATTAGAAAATAAAGCTTGTTTTTGGGTACATAACACTTTTATTAATATTTTAATAATATAAACTAATGCATTATAGTGGATGAGGGGGTCATGTTTGATCGTTAAAAATTCTAAAAAAAAACATAATTACTTAAATTTTGTTATAACAAGAAAAAAAATAAAAACAAATTAGAAAAAAGTACCAGTAAATTATATTAAAATGCTTATAACTCCAATTATAGGTTAATGCACATGACACCTTTATCCATCCACTCACCTCTTCGTTTAAGAATTTTTAAAAATTAAAAATTCCGTTTTTATTTCTTTTTTTTCAAGATGTTTGTTTTTTATTAACTGATATTTAGTATTAATAATCTAAATATAAATTTATTTCATTCGTAACAAAAAACTGTTAAAAATAAAAGGTAAACAAAAAAATTAAAAATCAAAGTTGGCCGATGATTTTAAAATTTGGTTTCTGGGCTTAGATTCTATACTTTTCTAAGATTTTTTTCCATTTGCATACAAAATTTATTTTACAGAAAAATAGTTTTTTTGAAAATTCCCAAGAATACTTAATTTTTCAAAAATAAAATTATGTTAGAAATTACGCTTTAACCAAGAAGAGTGAATCTCAAAAAAACGTTTATTTTTATCTTTTACAAAAGTCGTTTCAACTATTCGGGGACACACTGTATCTACAGTGAGCGTCAAAATTATGAAATAATTTAATTTTTTAAAACCGAGAATATATTGTTTTGGCAGAAATACTTGAACAGGTCAAAAATACAAAATTCTCAACTTGACCTAAAACTGTTTGATTGTATGATTGTTTTTTGTTGATATCAAAACTTATTAGCTTTAAATGATTTTTTTCTCGAAAACTTTATATAAGACATATTTAATATTTTGGTGTTGTCATTTCAAGAATTAAAAGATCTACCAAAATGGCTAAAAAAATTTAGTTTCCATTTAAAAAAAAATGTCGATGACGTTACTGAAAAACCAAAAAGTGTCAAATTTTAAATCAAGTTGAGAATTGTGTATTTTTTACACGATTTTATATTATTTATTTTTATTTACATTTTTATTATTCATCTGAGAATTGGTTTAATATTACGTTTTCAAATTAATTTTTTGTCGTTGATTGTGCTTATTTTCTTCTACCTAATATTATATAGTGTGTCCCCGGATAGGTGAAACGACTCTTGTAAAAGGTAAAAAAAATTAAATTTTCATTTTTTGGGGTTCAGCCCTGCTTGGTTAAAGATTAATTTTTAACATAATTTTAGTTTTGAAAAATCAATTTTAATAGATTTTCAAAAAATTTTTCTATGGAGTCAAGTGCCTTTTGTGTGACAAATGCGACAAAAAGTTATTAAGAAAAATTGTTTGGAATCAACATTTAGGCCCCTATGCCAAATTTTAAAATCATTGGCCTACGATGTTTTTTCATTTTTTTCCAAGATGTTTGCTTTTTATTAACAGATACGTCAAAAAGTTATTTATTACTAGCAATCTAAATGTAAATTTATTTTATTCGTAATAAAAGAACAGTTAAAAATAAAAAGTAAACATAAAAAAATGACAAATCAAAGTTAGTCGATGATTTTGAAATTTGATATAGGGGCCTAGATGTTAATTCTAAACAACTTTTCCTGTTATTTAATAAATATCACATCAGTTTTTACTTTTATTTAAATTTGAAATTATTTAGGATTATCGATATAAATGAGATTATGGTGTACACCCCTTGTATTTTTATAACTTACGGTGAGAATAACTGTAGGTCCTGCTATGGGATATCCTCGATTATAGTGTCGCACCGTAAATCTCAAATAACCCCCATAACTCTTCAACTGATTTCCGTGGTAATTCTCTGGCATGGCAAAGTATGGCACTAAATCACTCGAACTAATCTGCCCATATGGGGGCAACTGGGTATGAACACCATTTCTGCCAACTCCAGTCAATTGAGGTTGCGCATTTCGATAAATTGGTTCATCTCGTATATCAATAACTCCAGTATTCGAGTCAATGCGAACACCCAAAAGTTTCAAAGTATCAAACGGCGGTTGGAAATGGTAAATAAACAAGTCGGCGGAACGACATTTCGTAGATTGGCCGAAACAGAAACACTTGATGCACTCAGCTTGACTTCGAGCTTCTTCATTAAAATATCCAGCAGGACAAACAGTATTCTGATTGATGACTAGAATAGTGTCAGGGATCGCAAAAACAGTCCCTTTAATATTGATGACTTCACAAGAGTAAGCGCCTTGATCTTCCACTTGGATATTGGGACAAGAGAGGGTCCCAAAACCGTTATCACTTGTAGTGCGACACTTTGGTGGAATGTGTCCCCAATTCAAACGCCAGACGATTTCAGGAGTGGGGACACCAACTGCCGTGCAAGTGATTTCGAACAGGGAGCCAACCTCGAGGTTGACCATGGGTGGTGGAGGCTTCGAAACCACAGGGATCGCTTGAAAAAAACTAATAAAACTTGTTCTAAATTAAAAACTTGCAACTCTTACAGCAACCGATTTCATCGCTACCATCGATACAGTCGCGTTCCAGATCACAGTGGTAGCTTCGTGGAATGCATTGGTTGTTGGAATGACATGCGAATTGGTGGTAAGCGCAAAGTGATCCAGGAGGGTTCGTGGCACAGTTTTCTTCATCGGAGCCGTCGCCGCAATCGTCGTCGGAATCGCATCGCCAGGTTTTCAAAACGCATTTCTTGTTGCCACAGCGGAATTCGTTCGGTTCGCATCCGTTGGGGTCTGATTTAGCAATTTTGAAAAAAATAAAAGTTACTTTCTGCTTTTTAAAAAAAATTATAGTTTGGGAAATTGTGGAAGGATGCGCAGAGATATAGGGGAGTTCTGAAATCAGATGAGAGCAGTGGCGTGGCACTTATTTATTTCAACAAAACAAATAAACTATTTACAGTAACGAAGAATAGATAATAAGAATAAGAGATAAAAAAAATATATTGTACCTCGAATGAACAACCGAAGTCCTTCTACATTTTATTACTCTTCCCCAAATACTTTTCATCATCTTAATTCACCGGTTTTTAAATGTTTTAGATTGTATGACAGTATTAAAGGCTTGGATCTGGACATCTTCTTTCATAAATTTAGCTCTAAATCAGTTAAGGTCGAACTTCTTGTCTACTTTTCGTTATGTTTGTAGTTAATTCTTAATTTTTCTTTCCTTTATGTATTATTGTTATTATTTTTTTATGTACTTTTTTATCTACTCGTCCTATTCTATTGTCCTCTATAGACTTATAGTCTGTTGGAAATAAATTTATATTATTATTATTATTATTATTATTATTATTATTATTATTAAGATAATGCAAAAATTTTATTGAAAACTGTATTTAAAAAAAATTCAAACATTTAGCAATTTGCGCCCCGTGTCTTATTTTTGAAAATGTTGCAAAAACGGTTAAAGATACAAGAAAAATGTAAGAAAGAAAGTTATAGAGAATAAAATTTCCGAGATAAAAGTCCACGAGACGTATATGTACAGTAATAAAAATATTTAGATTTTGTTACTTTATTAATAAATAACATTTTTAAAGCAATTGTTCTTGTTGATAAGTTTGGTGAAATTTCACCAGATATGGTAATTTTCATGTTAATCTGGTGATTTGGTGAAAATTTTTGTAAAAATTCCAATATCTGGTGATTTTTTGGAAATGAAAAAAACTGTTTTTCGGGCATTCCCAGGTTTTCAACCAGAAACTTGATTATTTCATCAAGTTTTTTCAATAAAGTCGAAAAACCACTAAATTAGTTAAAAATAGTTCTGTTTGTTTTTTTACAAGATTTTACTAGACAGGATAAAAAATGACAATTTATTTTTGTTTTTTTCGAATACTTTCAGATAAAAACACAATTATATCGCCAAATTTCGTTAAAAACAGTTTCAAAATTCAACAAAATTGACCGAAAGCGGTGTTACTTTTTCCCTTTTCAAGTGTTTAAGCACGTTTTTGAGACAAAAACAAAGAAAATTCTAAAAATTTCGTTGAAGTAAGCTAACAATTTACAAATTTTTAAACCAAAGGTTCATTTATTTTGCAAAATCTTCTCCAAACACTGGAAATAAAAAAGCTCTTTTCCTGCATCTTCTACGTTTTCAATCAGAAACTTTTCAAAAAAAGTCGAAAAACCTCCTGAATGGTTAAAAATAGTTCTGTTTATTTTTTTAGAAGATTATACTAAATGGGATCAAATTGACAATTTATTTTTGCCTTTTTCGATTTTTCGAATATGTTTTCACAATTATTTCGCACAATTTCGTTAAAAACAATGCAAAAAATCAACAAATTAGACCAAAAGCGGCGTTATTTTTCCCTTTTCATGTGTTTAAGCACGTTTTTGACATAAAAACAAAAAAATTCCTTAAAGTAGGCAAAAAAATTACAAAATTAAATCGAAACTGATATTATTTTTACCTTGTGTCACACCGTAAATCATAATCACGACAACCAATTTATTATTTTAATATTTTGCCATAAATGTTTATAAATTTGGAGAAAAATTAAGAAAAACGAATCAAACATATTGGGAACCATTCGCTGAACGAGATTAAACAGAAGATCTTCGAATTTTGATAAAAACTAAAACAAAAGCAAATCAAATGATGACAGTGTCAAAACTATGAAGTGACTTTTCTCTTTCATTGTCACGGATACGATTTTGCAACAATACAATTTTATCTGAACAAGGAAATAATTCCAGTGACCCTCAAACCGTGTACCAATATTTTGGAGTTAAATAACATTCTTGATAATAACAATTGTGTGAGTTTTTTTCTCGGTTACAGTATTTCTACTACTAGGTCAATTTTCAACTCCAAGACTGTAAACACCCTGTATAAGGGAGTTCTGAAATCAGCTGACAGCAGTGGCGTATTCATACTTATTTAATATAGACAGATAGAGCATTAAATTCCCAATAAGAGATAAAGGTAATGCAAAAATTTTATTGAAAACTATATTTAAAAAAATTTCAAACATTTACCAATTTTCGCCCCATGTCATATTTTTGAAAATGTTGCGAAAACGGTTAAAGATACAAGAAAAATGTATGTAAGAAAGAAAATTGAGGGAATAAAATTTCCAAGATAAAAGTCCACGAGACGTATATGTACAGTAATGAGAATATTTTGATTTTGTTACTTTATTAATAAATAACATTTTTAAAGCAATTGTTCTTGTTGATAAGTTTGGTGAAAGTTCACCAGATTTGGTGATTTTCGTGTTAAGTCTGGTGATTTGGTGAAATTTTTTGTAAAAAGTCTAATATCTGGTGATTTTTTGAAAGAAAAACTGTTTTTCGGGCATTTTCAACCAGAAACTTGATTATTTCGTCAAGTTTTTTCAAAAAAGTCGAAAAACTAATAAGTTAATTAAAAATAGTTCTGTTTGTTTTTTCACAAGATTTTACTAGACAGGATCAAAAATGACAATTTATTTTTGTCTTTTTCGAATACTTTCAGATAGAAACACAATTATATCGCGAAATTTCGTTAAAAACAGTTTCAAAATTCCACAAATTTGACCGAAAGCGGCGTTATTTTTAAAAATTCTAAAAATTTCGTTGAAGTAAGCTAACAATTTACAAATTTAAATCGAAATTGATCTTGTTTCGCTCGATTTACTTCGTTTTTGAATCAGAAGTTCATTTATTTTGCAAAATCTGATCCAAACACTGGAAATAAAAAGCTCTTTTCGTGCATCTTCTACGTTTACAACCAGAAACTTGATTATTTCCTCATTTTTCAAAAAAGTCGAAAAACCTCCAGATTGGTAAAAAATAGTTCTGTTTGTTGTAGAAGATTATACTAAATGGGATCAAAATGACAATTTATTTTTGTCTTTTTCGCTTTTTCGAATATCTTTTCACAATTATTTCGCATAATTTCGTTAAAAACAATCCAAAAATTCAACAAATTTGACCAAAAGCGGCGTTATTTTTTCCTTTTCAAGTATTTAAGCACGTTTTTGAGATAAAAGCAAAGCAGGCAAAAAAATTACAAAATTAAATCGAAACTGATATTATTTTTAGCTTGTTTTACTCGATTTACTTCGTTTTTGAACCAGAGGCTCATTTATTTTGCAAAATCTTGTCCAAAGTCACAAAAAGGATTGATATTGTCGTTATTTTGTTTGTTTCACTCGATTTAACTGGTTTTTGAGCAAAATAAACTGAGAAAGCACAAAATTTTACCGAAAATACTTTTAAGCGCGTTTTTATACTAAAATCTCAAGTTTTCCATTAGATTCAAACTAAAAATCAAGAAATTAGGTCTAGAATTACATTATTTTTGTATTTCTCGAGCATTTTAGCACGTTTTTCAGCTATAAATGCAATTATTTCGCAAAATGCATGTCATTTTTGCCTTTTTCAAGAGTTTAAGCGGATTTTTAAGCTGAAAAGTGTGTTTTTTCGCGAGTATAGATAAAGGTAAATCTATAAATATAGATAAAGTGTAAAATTTTTCATTAATTTTGTTTATAAAAAATACATTTCGCACTGGAAGCATAAAAAAATGCCATAGTGTTTAATTTTTTTTACTCATTTGAATGAAAAAAAGTGTCGTAGCGTGTCATTTTTTAACGCAAATTATTTATACATTTGTTATGACTCTTGACATTTGAAGGGGTGAGTGTATAAAAAGTGTTATGTAGCATTTTTTTGAAAACTGATAATTTCTTTTAAAACAATTTTTTCGCAATACTCTTTTATTGAAAAAGACTTTTAAGTTTTGGTTTCTATTAGGAATGAAATTACCAAATGCTAAAGGTGTTATGTACAACTTGGATTGTTGAATAAACAGTGGATAAAGGTGTTAAATTGTTAAATATGTTTAAATAAATAAATAATAAATAAATGTTAAAAAAAAAGCAAAAAGAATACTATTTTTACTCAATTCAATGACTTTTTGACGTATTTTTGACTAAATTTAGCAAAATAATTGCGTTTTTTATTGAGAAATATTTTAAAACGCTTGAGAAGAGCAAAAATTATGTCATTTTTGAATTAGTCTAGTATATGTATTAATTTTTTGGTATGAAAAAAACTGTATTTTAGATTTAAAAAACGCAACTAAATGTTAGAAAGAGGCAAAAATAACATCATTTTGGAATTAATTGTGTGATATTTCGACTTATTTTTGCTCTCCAAAGAAGCAAAAATAATTATTTTCGTGATAGTTTATTCACTTTTTGCCTTTCCACAAATATTTTCAAAATAATTGAGATTCTGACTAAAAAATGTCCTAAAACAAAAAAAATGTATTATTATTTGAACAATTTTTTTAGCACAATCTAAAAAAGTAAAAAGGACACCATTTTTTTCGTTAATTTTTCTTTATAAAAGATACATTTCGCACCGAAAGCGTAAAAAAATGCCTCAGCGTTTAATTTTTTTACTCATTTGATTGAAAAAAAGTGTCGTAGGGTGCCATTTTTTGAAGCAAAATTATACATTTGCTACGACTCTTGACATTTGTTAGAAAATAAAACGCATTAATTTTGCAATTAAGTTCTTAATATAGTTTCTTGTATTAGTTAATTATCAGTGATATAAAATAGATAATTTTTTTACTCAACAATTCCCTTTTTACCAGAGAAGGTTCTGTGTTACGCCACTGCTCAAGTTTCCCCACTACACGCATTGGCTCCGCCCATCAATACCCTTCTACGATTTCCTGACCTCTACCACATACCTTTTTAGAGTCTCAGGTTGTAGGAATATTAAAAAAAAATCAAAATATTAGTACTAATCAACTCACTGCAACGGTTTTCGTCAGAACCATCGGTGCAGTCGTATTTCCCATCACAGACTTGATGTTTGGGGATGCAGTCGCCGTTTGAACAAGTGGCTTCGTGGAGGGCACAAGCTGTCGGTGGCCGGATTGGTGGTGGTATCCCTGAAAAAAATTAATTAGTCATCAAGTTAAAAAAAATAATATAACATTTCAAAACTGTTAAACTTACCGTAAGGAAAAAGAAAGCATTGACAAAATAAGAGATATTAGTAAAAATTCATTCAATTAACGTTAAAGTACCTGTCCCAAGATACTCAGTATCTATAGGAGGCAAAACTCCATATTTTAACAGCGACGATTTGGTTTTACTCCTCCCGACTGCTTGTAACATTGAAAAAAAATAACACAAAAACTGGTTTTGGTACTTACATCGGTCGACTTGGAGATGTACTGAGACTTGAGCTCCCGGTGTATTGGGAGGATACCCAACGGCTTCACAAGTGTAAGTTCCACTGTGTTCGACTTTGATGTTGGGAATTTCAAGTCGACCATTGCGGTCCTGGGACCCTGGAGGTAATGGTTCCCCGTTGGGTCTAGTCCAGCGCACTCTTGCTCTAAATGGACCTTCATCTCTGCATTGGAAGACTACTTCTCGATCTAGATTAAATAATTATCAATTAGTTTGGGATTAAAGAGGTGGAAACCAGTCCATGCATGTTTACACCTGGACTAATTATGGGAGGGTCAGTTCGGATTAAAGTTTACTTAAGCGCCCTATTTACATGGAGCTTTTTAAATGAGATGTTTCAAGGTGCAATGTTACCTTTAATTGTTTTAATGGGTTATCGTGTGTTTTAAGTCCCAATGGTAATATTTATGTGTTTTTTGGAGAGGGTCGACTAAATTTTCTTTTACTTATACAAACCACTTTTTTTTTGAACAATTATTTTCGCAGTAGTGAACTTTAGCAGACTCTATTTCTAAGATATTTTTGGAATCCCTACATTTTCTATGGGTAATCACGTTTTATAGCGTTTCAAAGACAAACTCTTAAATAAAAGATACAAAGACTGATAAATTATATTAAATTTATATCAGTTGTAATTAATAAATAAATTATAACAGAGTTAAAAAATTCATATTAAAATTTTTGACGACAGTAAAACCTGATTTACCCTATTATTTGTATTATTTTTTTGCGTAAACTGTTATTGTTTATTTGTTATTACAGGAGGTAAATATAAAGAAAAACCACTTTTACAAATTCAAAAAATACAAAAATATTCCACTTCCAAAGATAAAAAATATTTACCTCCTCCAAAAGTCTGGAAACGATTTTATTCTGGCGAAACTATCAATTTTTTTGGCAAATAAATTTATAGGTGTGCAATGGCTATAAAAATGCTATTCAAAAAAATTGATTATTAATTAATTGTTTATACTTACGAGATAAACATAGTAACATTTTTTTTGAAATGGAAACCTACCACATTTTTTTTAGACAACGAGCTTGTTACAAGTATTGTTGCTGTGCAATTTTTTTTGTAAACGTCACACTTTTTTGTTAAAAAAATGTTTGACTTACAAGAATTAAAGAATTTTTTTTGAGTAAATTACCAGTTTTTTTTTTTTTGGAAATAAATTAATAAATGTTTAAAGGTTGTAAAGCAGCGATGCCAAAATATTTTTTATTTTAATTAATTGTTTAAACTTTTGAGATTACCATACTAATAATTTTTTTCTTAAATAAAAACGGAAAGAAGTTTTGACAAAAGATAGTTTATAATTTTTTGAACATCAATTGTAACATTATCAATAAATATTTTTGTACATTTATAAAATGCATAAACATATCTTTGTAAAACAATAAATACATAACCGTTTTATGTAAGAAAAAAAATATTAGTAGTTGTCTAAAACAAAATGTTTCCATTAAAAAAAAAATTGTTACTATACAGTATCATGAAAAAAAAAAACGCCCGTGTTAACCCACACGTTATAAGTGATTGTGGGTGAGTTTAAAGAAATTAACAGTAGGCCGAAGAAAAAGTAGTTCAGAAATTTTAATTTAGTTTTATGTGTTCATAAGTGTGTAGGTTTTCTCCTTATTTTTTTCTTTGCAAATGCTCAACTTCCACCCTCTTCGTTTTTTTAACCTACTTCTTATCACATCAATAATTTCTTCTTTTAACTTCTTCTTTCACCTTGTTTTTATTATTTGTTATGATGTTTCTCCATTCTACCTCTTTTTTTTCTAATTTCCAGACTTTTTCTCTTCCTTTGCGTTTTTTTCTTACTTTAATACACTTTTTATCGTACGATTTAGAGTAGAACACTAGATTATACAGTATYATGAAAAAAAGGCGCCCGTGTTAACCCACACGTTATAAGTGATCTTTTATTAAAGACGAATTCGAAGACCAAAATTGGATTTGTGCTCTTATCAGAAAGATATAGACTTTCCTTTTTGGAAAAGAGAAATCTACTTAATTAACAGTTTTAAAATAATTTCATTGTTAAAGTCTAGATTTTGATACTGTTGACGGTGTTCTTAAAAAAATGTGTAAAAAGTCTATTGAAATAAACTTTATTGAAGATGTTTGGATACCAATTCTTGGCTCTAAAGAAAATTTATCAATGTTGCAACATTGCAAATATCCTAGGATACAGAAAATGTCCAAGTAATATTCAATTATTGGAAACGTTAGCAACAAAAAAATCAATTTTCAATGTTGTTTGTTCTGTGAAATTTGAACGATTAAAGTCAAAAAGGTTTCCTAGATACGAAAAATACCTGAGTGAAATAGCTTTTTAGTAAAAGAAATTTGTGCAATATTGCCGCTTTGTGCTGTAGACAAACTGTTTAAATTTTAAAAAGAATTTATTTAGACTATTTTTGGAATGATGGTCACAATGTTTCAATAAAAAAGGACGCGCCTGTTTCAATCGTGGGCGCCTTTTTTTCATCACCCTATATTTATCTCGTAAGTATAATTAATTAATTAATATTCAGTTTTTTTGGAATAGCATTTCTACAGCCATTGCACACCTATAAATTTATTTGCCAAAAAAATTGATAGTTTCGCCAGAATAAAACCGTTTCTAGACTTTTGGACCAGCCTGTATACTATTACATTAGATGCAATTATTCACTGTAAAAACCCTGACTACATATAGGAAGCAACAAGCGTTATCCCTTGAAAGTAAGCCTTTTTTCTTCCAGAAAGCCGATATATTATATACAAATTATGATATACATAAATCACTTCTATACTAACAAGAGCATTACAATACAGTATATTAAAAATACACAAAAAATTGAAAAATACACAGGATACTAATTTGCAACTTATTCAAAGTTATGTTTACCTAAACACAACACAAAAATATTTGAAACTACAACAAAATCGGAAATTTGCTCATTGGTATCCTGTAGAAACACAAAATTGTAATAATAAAAATTCGCGCACACTGCCAGAGAAGTTATAGAAGTATAGAAGATTTATGTAAATAAGTGAAAGACATGAAGGTTGCGCTTTTGAATGAAAATCATTCCCGCTATATTTGACCAATTTACTCACCGGGCTTATAAATGTCTGCTCCAACAAGTCATAAAGAGAATAAAAATCATTAGTTACATGTATACAACACAGAACACATAAAGTGCGTAATATACACACGAAGAAGTGCATAATATTGGGGCAAAAATTGAAACTAGTTGAATACTTACTTTCTTTAATTTCTTGTGAGCTTGGATAGGTCTTCAGGTTAAGCCCATCGCTGGGTCCAGCTATAGAAAAAATATCGTATTAATGTTTGAAGAAAAATTCGTGGAATGTTATTTAAATGTTAATCTTCGTTCATAATTTTACATTTCAGATAGTTTATTTAATTTTAGTGAGTTATTTTTTACGTGGTCTAAATTCGAACCCAATTGCAGCTTAAGGTTGAACTATACTGAATAAATAAATAAATCGTTATTTAAAAAATCTGAAAAAAATATCATAACTTTTTGATGGCCTTAGCAGCAATATAGATTAATTTGCAAGTTTTTGTCCGTGTCGTTTAAAAATGAATTTAAAAAAAACCTCTATTTATAGACCTTTTATTTTTTTATTAAAAAACTACGGAAAATTTTTTTGATTTATTTTTGGCGTATTGTAGATTACCTACTTTTTTTCATGCAATTTAAATAATGCATTTTTTCATAAAAAAAAAATAAAAATTATTGAATTTTGTAATGCGTCACAAATACTCAAAATGAGATAAAAACTCGGTGTTATTGTGCGTGTGAGGTACTTTTTTAATTCAGGAACAACATCTAATTGAAAAAAAAAAACAATTTGCTGTATTTCTTAAAAATTTTTCTTTTTTTTTTCTTTTGAAAACTTGTTTGAACGGCTTTCCTTCTGTACACAAGCGACAAATTCTTCTGGTACATTTTGGAACTGGCTAGAGACATGCCATCTACGGAACGGTAGAGTAAATAGTTTGAAAACTGTAATTTTGTAATTTTCTGTAAAAAGAGTAAAAATTGCAAAAATTTCAAATAATAATTTTTAATAAATTGTGTAATATATTTTTTGTTTGTTCTGATTCATTGTATTATAACTATCTCTGTGGCGTTACCATCTATTTATCTTTCTGTTTTTAGTCATCGAAATTAAAAGAAACAAAGCACAATTAATTATTTGAAAATTGAGAAAAATGCAAATACCAAGTATTAGTTTTTTTCAATTTAGTTTCGCACCTTCTGATCAATATGCTATTGTTAAATTAGATTTCTAATATTAGTGAAATGTATGTGACAAAATAGATTTACATTTGTATAAGATAAGATGCATAGGTACTATCAATAGTTTGAATCGGGAAAAAAAAAACAATTTTGTTAAAAATTCAAATATAATTTTATAAATTCGTAATTAGATTACTTTGTTCTAAAAAAGAACAGCTCCTAAAATATAATTTACATTGGTAATAAATAAAAGTGTAAGCCTTAATTCCAAGGTCAAAAAGATGACAATTATAGAGAGTATAACAATAAATAGTAGATAATTATTCATCTAAATAAAAAATTGTTGGTTCTAGTATGACCGACCTCCTTACTAAAATTTTTCTAAATAAATCAGAGATCCTTGAAGCCGGTTTAGAAAAAAGCCCTCTAGTGGCTAGTAGAAATATGAAACACTGGTATATCACAAAGAAACGAAGAAATGAACTAAATATGTTGGCGCCACCTTGTGTGCCAGAAACACATTACTTCCCAGTATAGTTCAACCTTAAATATTTAAACTTGTTACTGTCCCTCAACCGACTAGAAGTTACAACAGGCCATGTTATTAAATAAGTAATAATCATTGGTCAGTCGCATAATTACGATAGCGTGTTGGTCCAATAAATTTCAATGGACAATCTAGCTCATCACTAGAGTCTTTCGGACAATCCACTTTTCCGTTACATCGCAACTCCTCTCGGATACAAGGGCCGTTTTCGCATCGAAATTGGCCATTCGAACAAGCCTTGGGTTCTAGAGGTGATGGTTACAACATCAAGCGTTACACACAAACATTTAAGAGTAATTCCATTACTTTTAAAACTCATTGTTTCTGATTTTCGCAAATTTGAGGTATGTTATAGAACGTGTAAAAATAAGTGACACGTATTTTACCGTTTTTTATTCTTTCAATGAATGTTGAAAAAACAAGGATGTACAAAATTAAGTACCTCGTAACAAAAAGAATTTTTATCTAAAGAACAAATCAATATATTAACACGATTTTTTTTTAATAATAGATATAAATAGGTACACTACGGACGTGATAATACATGTATTGTTATTAACAAATAATTTAAAACTATATTGTTTAAACAAAAAAATTAACAATTTCGCAGGTTTTTAAAATTCTCAAAAAATTTATGTAAAAACTTTCATATTTTTACTACGTTTTAAAAATGGTTGAAAATCTCCTGAAAGTAGCGTTTCTTTGGAAAATAAATAGAAAAATCACCAATTACCGTCACTAATAAACTGTTGTATAGAAAATACATGATTTTCAATAACAACATTTATTTTTCAAAAAATATCAATAATAAATACAAATTCCTCGGTTCAGGAAGAGTACTCTCTATATTTTTTTTTATTCAATTTTCTGTTATTAGAATAAAAATATATAGATTTCGCGTTTCGCTCGACTAAAACGATTATTTAAAAAATCGTAGTCTTTTAACTTGTCGATTAGATATACAGGTTGTGTCAAAAGTCCCGGATCAACGTGACATGGCATGTAAGGTAACATACCAGGAGCATGCAAAAAATGAAAAAAAAAATCTATCTATAAAAATTCGAAGTTATAAGAGTTTAAATTTTGCACTTTGACTCTATTTGTTTCTGTTGAATTGAATTTTCCATGTTTTTTTTGCTACAGGCTATTAGAACAGGAAACAAGGAAGCTGTATTCTAAATTGTAACTCTGTCTAATGTTATTTCTGGCTTTTATTGGCAAAATTGTACCTTTATTAAATAATTATAAAAAAAACATATACTAGATAATCAATATCATTAAATAGACACAAAAAATTTCAAATTTCAAAAAATAAATGTATTTTTTTTACAGATTGAATTTTTTTTAACATTTTTTCATGTTTCTGGTATCTTACTTTACATGCCATGTCACCTTGGTCCGGGAATTTTGACACACTCTGTATAGCAAAACGTAGCATGTGATATATACTCAACCGAAGAATTTGTTTTTATTATTGATATTTTTTGAAAAATAAATGTTAATAAATTATGTGTTTTCTTTAGAAAAAATAAAAAAACGGTAAAATACGTGTCACTTATTTTTACACATTCTACCGGGTGGGGCATCGGTTACGCGCACTTGATATATTGCGACTTCAAATTAATTAAAACTGGCGATATTTCATATACCTAACTAATTGTTGATAGGGTATAATTTGAGAATTTTTCTAATTTTTTTGGATAATAAATGAGTCCGTAACAGTTTTGTGTGTTTTATGAATACTTTCTGTTAATTTACCTATAAAGTTTTTACACTAAATGAATCTATACCTATCAGTGCATCAAAATTTGATATCACAATTTCAAATTTTGACTTGGTTAGTCAAATAATCGCTTTTTTTTATTTAAACACAAACCAGACCCGTGATTTATGACAAAATGGTATAATTTGCCAACAAAAGAATCATTTACTGGTAGCCGACCGCTTTAAAGGGTCTTTTTGTTGTAAACCTTGGAATCTTACCCCATTTGCAGTTCCCCATTGTCACCTAAATTTACGATGGCACAAGTAGCAGGTCATAAATAAAAATGATTTTCAAAGTTAAGGTGGACAATTGCGTTTAATTCAAAATCTGATTTTGTAAACAAGTGTAGGAAGTGAATCTGCGTAGGTCAGTATAAAAATTAGAATTAAATTTTTTGGGAGAAAATTACTTATTTTTTTTTGGCTTTGTTTGTGAATGAAAAATTACCAAAAAATTAGAGAATGTACCTTACTAATGCCCAGGCAAGTGTGAAAAAATTCAACAATTTTATTTAATTAGAAGTAGGGATTTTCTTTTTGGGCGTAACGGAGGCCCCACCCGGTATAACATATCTCAAATTTACGAAAATCAATGAGTTTTGATCGTTTTGGCATGGAATTACTGTTAGGACAACATCACAAATCTCTGCGATACTTACGACAGTTGGTTTCGTCGGACATGTCGTTGCAATCGACTCTGCCGTCGCAAAATTGTGAATGAAGAATGCATCTGTCTCCACTGTGACATGGTTGAGTGCCTGGCGAACAGGTGATTTGGGGAGGAGGTCTCGGTGGTGGTGGTTGTTCTGTTACAAATGGCGGTGGTTGAGTCGGGCAATTAAACTCATCAGAACCGTCACTACAGTCATTCCTTCTGTTACAACGTAAATTACCGGCTATGCAAGTCCCATTCGAACACTGGAATTGATCTGTACGGCATTCTACGAGAAAGGAACAAAAACAAAATAAAACAAAAGGAAACTAAATCAAAAAAATAAGCAGTGCAATGATTTGGTTGCGTTTTTTCCGCAATTCTGTTAATTTTTTGGACTAAAATTTTTGAATTATGAATATACAGGATGTGCCAGAATTTGCGCCCCAGAGAAATATGCCATGTAAGGTCATTGTGTGGTTTTCTCGAAAAAAATTTTTTTATTTTTGTACAAATTTTGATTCGCAAACCTTGCTAAATATTATTAAAAATTTCGTTTTTGGTTTAGTCATGTGATATTCTGGGAGCTTTTTTATTGTTTTCTTTTTCTCTTGTATTTATTATCAAAACCAGCTCAAAAAGTTTGGTCAAACTGTTTTCAAAAAATTTTCAAAAGTGACCTAAAACGTCAAAATAAATAAAAAATTCGTTTCTGGTTTATTTTTGAGCATGTCTAAATGTACGAAAAGTCAAAATTTTGACAATAAAAATAAAATTTTGGCTTTGTATTTAAGAGGTTGGGAAATACGTCGTTCCAACCCGTGGCTTGGGAGTAATTTACGTAGGATTATCAACAATCACATACATATCAAGTATGGAACCAAGCGGTTTTATTTTTAATCATTTGCCTCCAGAAAATAATAATTAATATAAATTAAAGTAATATAAAAAATATGATAGTATTTTGAGTACGAAATTTTATTTTGTTTTTGAATTATGCGATTTTTTTTTGTCAAAATTGCAATTTATGTAAAAAAAAATTTGAAAAAAATAACTATAAAGTAGATAGTTGTAATCCTTAGATCACAACTTTTACGAGAAAAATGGTTTTATAGTGGGTTGCCATTTGAAAAAAAAAATTTTTGTGGAATTCAAAAACAAAAGAAAATTTCGAAAAATTTTATCCTTGATAAAACATCACATTTTATAGCACTTTATCATTCATCAATTAGTTTTTCCAAAAAATAAATAGTTTAAGCGAAAACCGTTTGGTTCCATACTTTTTATTCACCTGGTATTTAATAGCACTCTAGTTTAAGTTTTTTTTTTGAAGGCAAATGATTAAAAGAAACGCTTATTGGTTCCATAATTTTTGTGCACCTTGTATAAAAAAGTAAAGAATTTATTTACATATAGACTGGATTTAGAAAAAAAAATTAAGTATAACGTTTTATAATTTCCAAATTATAAAACTTTTAAATTTAAACACAATCTTGGAGAAAATTGACACTGTTTTTATAGTAGGTAATTTTTTATTATATGAACTAAAACAAGTAAAAATACAGGGTGATTTTTAAAAAATGACAGATGCTGTAAAATTTTTATTTATAGCTCAATTTCAAAAATTAAAAAACTAAATTAAATAGCTTTTAATATTTTAGAATTTTAAAATTTTTCTAAATGTCATAGCATATTTTGGGTTATATTCAATTGTCTAATTTTACCCATTTTTTTGCAATATGATGGAAGATTATTATTTTTGGTACAGCGTCATTAAAAATTATTGTTTAAGAAATTATTATTATTACTAAAATTGAAAAAAATGAAATTAAATTAAAAAAATCAAAAAACAGCAAATGAAAGAAGTATTGCCAACATTTTTTTAAAATTTCACCTCGTTTATTCTGTAGAAATAACTTAAAATCACAAAATTAATTTTTTTCATTCAAGTAATAACACTGTTTGGTTTTCTCGGAAAAAAATTAATTTTTGTTTTGGTACAAATTTTGATTCGTAAAAATTTTGCAAACCTTGCTAAATATTATTGAAAATCTCGTTTTTGTTTTAGTTATCTGATCTTTTGGGCGCTTTTTCTTTGTTTTCTTCTTTTTCTTGTATTTATTCAAAAAGTTTGGTGAAGTTGCCAAAAATTTTTCGAAAGTATCCCAAATGCGAGTTTAAATTTTGCACTTTGACTTTATTTATTTCTGTTGGAAAAATAATTTTCCAAGTTTTTTTGCTACAGGCTATTAGAAGAAGAAACAAGGAAGATGTATCCTAAATTGTAACTCTGTTTAATGTTGCTTGTGGCTTTTATTGGCAAAATTTTTGTACCTTTACTAAATAATTATAAAAAAAACATATCAAAATTTTTTGATAGATAGAATTATTTAAACATTTTTCCATGTTCCTAGTATCTTATCTTAATTGAAATTTTTTTGTTGGTCGAATATTAAATTTAAGAAAGAAAGATCAAATAATAATAATAATGTTAATTAGTAAAAACCATGGTGCACAAACGGTTTTGTAAAAATGGAACTTTAAATTTGAAAAAAGATCTCTCTTTGGTACTGCTACTAATTTCTTATTTTATTTACTTACTTCAATTTTGACAAAAATGGTAAAAAAATAATACCACATACATAATTATAGTAGTTTATGTTAAACTAACAAAATATCGTGCAAAACATGACACGCAAACTTAGGCATTAAATTACGTCTAAATTAATAGATAGAAATTCACAATTATTGTGATAAGTAATAACGCTTCTGAAATTACTTTTTTTCAAATTAAACATAAATGTAAGAGTGAATACACTATTTTCTCTAAAATATGTTTTTTTTAAACTTTAATATCGACTAAATCAATGGTTTCTTTTCAAAAAACAAATTTTTTATTGTAGACTGATAATTTTAAACTTTGGTCAATTATATGAACTTTTAACTGCCCTAATACCAACAAACGTGCATAAAAGCAAAAACTATCATCCGACTGGAGTTGCTTGAAGTCCAACTTTTGTTTGAAAAAAAAAAAAAAACGGGAAACTTAAAATTAATAAAAAGCCTCAGTAGTATTATACAAAATAACAAAGAAAAAATATATGAGTACGTATAATAAAGAAAAAACATAAAGATCAAAGTTGGGGAACAATCATGCTTTCAAATTGGTAGACTAAATATGAGAATACGTAGCCTCTAAGGATCAACTGCTAAAATGGGCCAAAATCGAATAAAATGTAACACCGATCTATGATTCTAAACCAGAAACCTACAAAAACACAATTTCCTACATGAATACTCTATAACTGCGTTTAATACTGCTACAGAACCCTAGTAAATCTGACACCAAATACACCTAAAAACGTCAACAGAAATAGCAAGAAACATGAAGTTCTAACCAAAGCAATTTTGTTCATCTGAAAAGTCCTGGCAGTCGTAGAAGTTATCGCAGCGAAGGGTGCCGTTAACACAGAACCCGTCCAAACACCGGAACCAGTCAGGCTCGTGGCATGTCCCTGGCCAAAAGGCCAGAAAACAGATTCGTTTGAGGTAAAAAATAGTTTGGAAAAGAGAAAATTACAAGTAAACCAAAAACAAACTTACGACATTCTCTTTCGTCAGAGCCATCAGGACACTCCGATATTCCATCACAGACCAGGTAATTCGGGATGCAGTCTCCATTATCGCATTCAAATTCATTAACTGTACACATGCTCGGAGGAGGAGGACAATCAAATTCGTCACTGCCGTCCCTGCAGTGGCGAGCACCGTCACAAGATGCAGAATTGGGAATGCATGTGCCATCGGTGCAGCGGAATTCATCGTCTTTACAATGACCTGAAGAATAAAAGTTAAAGTTGATTCAAAGTTGTTTTTCGTATTTACGAATTAAGGGGATTCTTCCCTTTATATTTCTGTCTATCTTATTTGCTTTTTTTGCATGATCAGCTGACCGTGTAGCATTTATATTCTTACTCATTCGTGCAAGTGCTCCGCGGGATTTGTGTGTTTTGATCTGAAAAAAAGTTTCACTTGCATCGCGGTTTCTTTAAACCATAGCAGTTTTTTTGGTGGAGATGAAACCAACAATAAAACATCAAAAAAAATCAAATAGAACGATTTTAAATTAAACCAAAAACCACCTAAATTAAAAATTTATTTGATGGGGATGAAATTACCATTAAAACATCACATTCAACAACTGAAGGATAAAGATACGACGAAAGTAAATCTCATTACAAATGTCATTACAAAGATGAGCAATTTTTTTCTGTATTTCAAATTTTTTTTGCCGAATTTAAAAAATTTTCATTTTGTTTAAGACCTTTTGATCGTAATGAGTTGTATCATATATATTTTTTTCGTAAAAATATATGTCTATTGTGGGAAAAAACTGCAAGTTGTGGTCAATTAGTCATGTGGAAGAATCCCCTTAAAAATATTGTGAAAAAGTCTACTCACCGGAACTGCATCCTTCTTCATCCCTTCCATTTTTACAGTCTTTGTATCCGTCACAATAAAATTCTTTGTTAATGCAAGACGAGTCTCCACAATCAAACTGATCAGGTAGACATCCTACAGTAAAAAAAACACATTTAACATAACATAAATAAATTATCTAAKTTACTAATATGTTATTAGGTAAAGTATAATTTATAGCTACAACTAGATTTGGTAAGTACAAACAAAATTGACGTTCACTGACCGATAACCAACCATACAGGGTGTCCCAGCGAGTTGAAAAAGTCCATTAGTGACTACTAACAGGTGCATAATTAAAAAAATTATATAGGGCATTATAATATAATAATCTAGTCCATCGCCAAAAATTATTTTCAAATATAAAGCGTGTCTCAAAAATAAGTTACAGTACAAACTTGTGTTTTTTTTAAATGAAACACCATATGTTTCTTAGCGTTTTTGGATGTAGATTTTTATTACAATTTTTTTAAGCTAACTTTTATTGGTCGCTTTTGCTTAGTTTTGAAAATAGGACGTTTTTTTTGACAAAAACATGCACTTTTTAAAAATTTATTACACAAAAACTAAGACATCTAGAAATATTTTTTTTGCTACCGCAAAGAAAGAGGTACAAGCTATAAGTTTGTAACATTTTTTTAGTGTGTTGCATTTGCAAAGATAAAAAAATGAAGACGTTTGTTAAAAGTTCAATAACTTAAAAAATTTAAATGGAACACCCTATTTATTGTTTTTGCATTTGAAAGGTTATTAAATTGTCTTTCTAAAATTATTTACTTTTAGGTGTTTATAATCAATAACTAAAAAGATATTTAACGAAAAACATTAAAAAAAATACTATTGTTTCAGTAGCCAAAAAGTGCACAGTTGCACAAGAGATGGAAGAAATATGACTTAATAATCACATTTGTGTTAAACTGAATCCATTATTCTTTATTTTTATAATAAAATAATTCGAATTTCAGTATTTATAACAACTTTTACAATCTCTGGATAAATCAACGGATAAGTGATTAGCAAAAATAAAAAATAAGGTGTTCCGTTTAAATTTTCTAAGTTATTTAACTTTTAACAAACTTCTTAATTTATTAATCTTTACAAATGCAAAACAGTAAAAAATTGTTACAGCTTTAAATTCTGTACTTTCTTCTTTGCATAACTAAGGAAAAATTTGTTCTAGCTGTCTTAGTTTTTGTGTAATAAATTTTTAAAAAGTGCATGTTTTCGTCAAAAAAACGTCTTATTTCTAAAACTAAGCGAAATCGACTAATAAAAGATAAGCGTAAAAACATTTTTTTTAATTTTAATTGCCTACATCCAAAAATGTCAAGATACATATGGTAACTTATTTTTGAGACACGCTGTATAGTTGAAAATAATTTTAAAAGCGATGGACTAGATTAGTATCTATCAATGTCTTATACAATTTTTTTTTAAATTATACCATTTAAAGGTCAGAAGATTTTTTCAATTCGCTGAGACAGCCTGTATATTAGAAATTTTCTTTTTACATTAAAATTGTAAACCGTCCCCTTTTATGTTAAAAATATTTGAGATCAATGTGTTTGATTACAATGTTAGGTATCCAATCAAATTGAAAATTACGTCATCAAGATATTTTACATTTAAAATAATGTTGGTGTTTAATCTAATTGGGTACCCAATAAGATTGTTAATGTGTTAACTGAATAATCTAGGACACGAAGGAAGTTCGGTGAGATGTTCCGTGTAAAATTTTTACATAAATAATAACACAAACCCAAAAATATCTAATATAAAAAAATAATAATAATTTAACTGCGCTCGTGTTCTAATCTTCCGTTCTCGTAATTATAATGATTTTTTAATTTCTCACTTATTCAACACTATTTCAGATGATCATTTAAGGATAACACTAGCCAATAAGCATTTTATGACTGAGAATAAAACAGTTATTTTTTGTTCAATTCTATGTGTTAAACTCAAAAATGATAAAGAAAATTCCATAGCACGCCAAATTTTAAAATTAGGCATTTTAAGATATTATACGTAAGTATGTTCGACAAAATCGCCGAAAAACGAAACACTTAAAATTCATTTTCTCCATTCTCATTAAATTTTTTCCCCCAAATTTGGGTGCCGTTAGTGACGAGCAAGGGGAAAGGTTCCACCAGGATATATTGACGATGGAAAAGAGGTAGCAAGGGAGATGGGATCTGGTTCCTGATAAGGTAAGTTAAAACACCCTACAAAAGGAAGTCAGCTTTTGCAAAAAACTCATCTACAACAGATTATGTTAGAATCTTAACATCTTTCAACATTGTTCTTGTTTAATGAATAAATTAATTTTCGTCGTCTATTTAATTAATTTCTATTTGAAATGAACAATTTTTACGGTAAAATTTGAGAAAACTATTTTCCTCTAACTTAAAATCTGTACGCGATGGAGAATTTTTCTTATCAAATTCGTAATTAGGGATGTTCATGTACCCTAATACACGTGTCAATAGATCAATCACAAAAAAAAAAAATTGTTGGGTAGTGTAATTTAAATCAGAACCTCTCCATTGGACTTCCAGTGTTTATTGTGAAGTAAGTTAAAGGTTAGGATAAAAACACTAAATATAAGTTTTAGTATAATTAAAAGTAAGGTAAGATATGTCTCTAAAATCTACAAAAAGTCCTTTTTCGAGACATACTCTTATCATCAGGGCCTGGCAAAGATCCAGTACAATTCTGCTCGTCGGAACCATCAGGACAATCAGGATGTCTATCGCAAACACGTCGAATATCTAAGCATACTCCGTTACCACACCGAAATTGGTCTGGTGGACATGTGTGAACTAAACGCAAACCAAAAAATAGTAAAACAGGGCTGAATCTAAGACACATTTTTGCCTTCTACATTCTACGTAAAAGGTTAATAGAATCACACGAAAAAATTAAAACAGTCTAAGAACCAGAAGAAGAACAAGAAAAGGTTCACAAAACATTGAGAAAGAAGGGTAATGGTAGCGAACAGCTTGGATGAAGAGCTAAAATCAAGCCGACATACCGCAGTTTTGCTCATCGGACCCGTCAGAGCAATGTATTGTACCGTCACAACGTAAATGTTCAGCGATACAGCCCCCACCTTGACAAGGGAACTGATCAGGAGAACAAAAACTGCATCCGGTTTCGTCAGAACCATCGGGACAGTCGAAAGAACGATCGCACTTTTGCCCTTTCACGCAGGAACCATCGTTGCATAGAATTTCGTCTTCGGGACAAGCTAAACGAATATTACGGTTAAAATGTTACTAAAGGGTCAAATGTGTGTGTTAGTAGACTTGTTGGGTTGTGTGGTAATAGAGTAAAAGTCTTTAGAGTCAAATTCCCTATTTAAGACAAAAATCTTAGGTTTTGTAACAAAAAAATACCCACCACCAATGGAATAACAATTTATTTCGTCAGATTTATCTCGACAGTCTGGTATATCGTCGCAGCGGTAGCTAATATCGATACAACGGCCGTCGTTGCAACGAAACTCGCTTGAAGCACATGATGGCTCTGCCACATCGAAAGCAAAGAAGCATGGACAAAAATGTGTTAAAAATTAAAAACAATTACAGAAATAAGATTAGTGTGCACTGCACGATGCAAGAAGCGGTGGATTTGGTAGCACAATCGTCTATATCAAAAGGAATTCTGCAATTTTCAAAAAATTACCACCTAGAATTTATCATGTTGTTTGTAACTAGAATTTTCAAAAGTAATTTTGAATGCCTAGGTTGTTGTTGACTATCAATTGAATTATCTATACAAGCTGACAGGTGTCTTAACCTCAGTGTTGCCAGATCAAAAAAAGTTGAAAATTTGGCAGTTTTCAGCTTAAAAATCTGCTTAAACTCTTGAAAAAAAGGAAAAATGGCATGCTTTTCGGCCTAATTCTGTGATTTTTGGGCTGTTTTTGAACAAAATTTTGCGAAATAATTGCGTTTCTAGGTGAAACATGTGTTCAATGCTCGGGAAGTGCAGTAATTTTATTTTTTTTTAGCGAAATCTAGCGAAAAACCTGAGATTTTAGTACAAAAACGTGCTTAAAGCATTTTCGGCCAACTTTTGTGTCGGGCGAAACAAGCTAAAAATTGATATCAATTTCGATTAAATTTTGTAATTTTTTAGCCAGTTTCAATGCAATATATCGAACTTTTTGTGTTTTTATCTCTCAAAAACATCCCTAAATACTCAAAAAAGGCAAAAAAACGCCGTTTTTGAGCTATTTTGTCAAATTTGTGCGTTGTTTTTGCGCAAACTCTCTAAGTTTTCAACTTAAAAATCTGCTTCAACTTTCAACAAGGAAAAAAACATCATTTTTGGCCTAATTCTGTGTTTTTTTTGCTTGTTTTTAAACAATTTTACAAAATAATTGCGTTTCAACTGTTTTTGTGATTTTTAAGAGTGTTTGGACAAAATAAATAAACCTCTAGTTCAGAAACGAAGTAAGTCTAGCGAAACAAGCTAAAAATAATATTAATTTCGATTTAATTTTGTAATTTTTTAGGCTGTTTCAATGCAATATATCGAACGTTTTGTGTTTTTATCTCTCTAAATACTCGAAAAAAGCCAAAAAAAACACGATGTTTTTGGGCTATTTTGTGCGTTGTTTTTAATAAAATTTTGAAAAATAATTGTGTTTCTAGCTGAAAAAGCATTCGAAAAAGACAAAAATAAGTTGCCATTTTCGACTCTGTAATATCTAGTAAAAAACAAATAGAACTATTTTTAAGCAATTTGGTGGTTTTCAATATTTTTTTTCGAGAAAATTTAACGAAATAATCATGTTACAGTATAAGAGTTAGGTAAAAATATAATATAATTTTTTATAACAATTCAGTGATTTTTGACACGCAAACTCTCACGAAAAAACAGTTTTCAACTTAAAAAACTGCTTGAACGTTCCAAAAGGAAAAAAATATATCATTTTCGGCCTAATTCTGTGTTTTTTTGGCTTGTTTTTAAACAATTTTACGAAGTAATTGCGATTCTAGCTGAAAAACGTTCTGAAATTCTCTGAAAAACTTGTGTTGATTTTGCTCAAAAAACAGTTAAATCAAATGAAACAAACAAAATAAACTTAACATCAATTGTTTTTGTGATTTTTAAGAGTGTTTGGACAAGATTTTGCAAAATAAATGAGCCTCTGGTTCAAAAACGAAGCAAAACAAGCAAAATAATATCAATTTCGATTTAATTTTGTAAGTTTTTGCCTGCTTCAAAGAAACATTTGAATTTTCTTTGTTTTCATCTCAAAAACGTGCTTAAACAGTTGAAAAGGGCAAAAATAACGCCGTTTTTGGTCGCATTTGCTGTATTTTTGGATTGTTTTTAACGAAATTTTGCGAAATAATTGTGTTTCTAGCTGAAAAAGTATAAAAATAAATTGTCATTTTCGATCCTGTTTAATACAATCTTGTAAATTTTTCTAGTTCGAATAATGTTTCTGATTGAAAACGTGGAAAATGTTCGAAAAACAGTTTTTTTCAATTCCAAAAAATCACCAGATATTAGAATTTTTACAAAAGTTTTCACCAAATCACCAGACTAACATTTCACAACACTGCTCAACCTAAATTTTGACACTGGTTTCGATATCTTTTGTTTGTTACCAAAAACCAATCTAGGCAACCTATTCACAAATATCCCTAAATCCTAGTCAGTAGTTTCTTGTTGATACGACAATAGATATAGACGTTTGTGGTGCTATGTAGTTTTTGTTACACATACCAGGTGTTACAGGTGTTATGGTTGTTGGGCAACCGTCCTCGTCATTGCCACTAGGGCAGTCTTTTATACCGTTACATCTTTTGTAGTCCATGATACAAAAACCGGCAGCACACTCAAATGCACCTTCGGGACATATACTCTGCGGAAAACCTAAACGAACGACTTGAAAATAAATTTCTTGCAAATTTCAGAACAGACATCGTGCTATTAGTTAAAATTTTCCACGTTACCGTCCCAAAATAACGACACAATACCCTACAGCCATAAACCGGTACAACAAAATTAGTAAAACTGACATCACAAAGTTAAAACACATTTGAGGTGTTAAATGTAAAATTTTTCGTAGTAGTATTGTAATAGAAAAAATCCGAGAAACAAATAGAGAATTTTTGACACAAGTTCCCAATTGTATCAGTCACACAGATGAATTTACCTGTGTGAATGATTTTTTACCTTTTATTACAATTTTTGAGGGGGTCGAACAAAATCTTTCATCGCTATTATCTTCACAATCTTGAATTCCATCACAATATCTACTATATTTAATGCACTTAAGTTTGTCGTGGCATGTCCAAGTGTTTGGTAAACAGTGCATTGTTTTTCCTGCATGCCCCATCCAATTACCAAAAACATGCATAATTATGTGATTAGAATGTGTTTAATGTTGTGTGGTGTGCTTATAATCTAAAACACTTACAACTAGGCAAATTGATAAAAAATAATAAGAGGACAAAACTCCTAGAGCAACTATGAAAGACAAAAGCCAGATGCGAAAAAGGAAAAGGAGTTTAACTAAAAACGCCACAACTACAAGAACAGAGAAGAAACGAGATTGACGAAAGTGAAAACAGGGAGAGAACTGTGTCCTTACCATTGCAATTTATTTCATCACTACCATCCGGACAATTGCTATAATTGTCACAACGATTCTGCGCATCAATACAATGGCCACTTTTGCATTTGAATTGGTCAGAACGGCATAAAGCTGTGGCATGAGAAAGCATTAGCATGATAAAGCCCACGAGGTGATTTTGGCTTGAAGATCATGTGCGGTTTCAAAATCAGATAATTACCCACACATGACCCTAAAATTTGAAAAACTAACCGCAAGATTCCTCATCGTCGCCCTGAAGACAATCGGGTTTCCCGTCGCAGCGTTTCGACAAACTAACGCAATTACCCTCTCTACATTTAAATTGATCGGAAGTGCAATAGTTGTAATCAGGAGTTCCTGGTCCTAAATTTGAATCAATTAGAGTTGCCACAAAAAAAAAACGTTGCGTCTTGGCCGGACTTTGTGATGAACTCAAACTAAGCGAAAAAGACAACTACGTAATGGGTAGTCCAAAGCCAAGGCCCTAATATGAGTCTCATGCAACGTTCAAGCTTTAAACTTCGAATGAAATACAGACTCATTAGTAGTTAAAGATCCAAGTCTCTTTCATTTGCATTTTCAGTCGCTTTTGAGACAGCATCTCACGCTCTTGTAATCAAAAATTGTTCTAAAATTAAAAGTTTTATTTGGTCTAGATAACATTTCTGAACCTGAGAGCGACAACAGCCAAAGTCCATTTTTTTTCAAAAAATAAATAAGAGTTAAAAGTGAATATGTAATACATTTCAAAAAATGATTAAAATCTTGCAATGGGCATTAATTAACAAAATAACAGATGTTGAAATGTTTAAGTCCAGGGTAATGTTAGAGCGACAAAGTATTAAGTCCAAAGAGAGGTGAATTGCATCTAAGTAAAAAAGAATATATTGTGGAAGCAAAAAACATAAAATCACCATGTAGTAATTTGAATCGGAATAAAATAATGCAAATCGTTAATAATATACTACTCCAAAAAATTAAAGGAACAAAAAATTTTCCCAATTTTTTTGGTGATTTTTTAAAAATGGTCGTATCTAGATTTAAAAAAAACATTTTTAAGTTTCTAGTTTTGAGATCTTTTGGCAAATATTTTTTCTGTGCTACGGTTATTACGCAATTCTAAGTAATAGCACAAGGAAAAAAAAATAATTTCTATGGTTTTGGATTGTTTGGATGTTTGTTTACCTTTAATATGCTTACTTCATCTTTTCTTTATTTTTTGGAAAATAATTTGTTTTATCTTTAACATTGGTTTAAAGAAAAGAAAAAAAGTAACTTTTTGCGTTGCTTTAGTAAATCTACCGCGTATTCAGTAAATCTTAACAAAATTTAGAATTTTTTTCTTGCGTTATTATTTAGGATTGCGTGATAATCGTAGCACAGAAAAAATATTTGCCAAAAGATCTCAAAACTAAAAACTTAGAGCTTCAAAATGGTTTTAAAAAAATCTAGATACGACCATTTTTCGATGAGTTACAGCCTTTCAAAAATCAACAAAAAAAAAAAAAATTTTGAACTAGTGTAGAGCAGTACCAACAAATTTTTACGGATTTTTGGAAAAAAAGTTTTTCTTATACATTGTTGATTAGTACTGAATTTTTACGTGAAGCTCTCAAAAAAATGTTTCACAACCGGAATAATCATAGCTGATCAAAGAGGAAAAAAAATTCCCTAAACAAAACCCCAGATAATGTACAAATACATACAGAAGACAAATTAGAAGACTTTTTGGACTTTGGTAGCTTTATTTCTTGTGTTTCAAAAAAAAAATGTGGATATAAAAGCTAATTTATTTATAAATTATATGAATTTTTTCGGATTTTCGGAAAATTTTAAATTTCAATTTAAGGAGAAAACCAAGAAAACCTTTAAATTTGCCATAATTACCTACTCCTTGAACTTAGAAATGAACAAAAACCCGACAGTAAAGCAAAATACGATAGAGAAATATCACAGAAATTTTCTTTATTTAAAATGCTAAAGATTTTCTGGAAGACAATTAACTTTCCCAGTTAATAAATATATTGTTAAAAAAATCTCATTATGGAACAATAATTTCCACTTTGGACTTAAGTTATTTTAGCTTTTTTGCATATTTAAAAAAAAAATAAATATTAGGGCACTAAAGTATTAAGACCTTGTAGTGCCTTTTATTAATTATAAATAAAACAAAATCAAATATCTCTTTGTTAATCTACTAGATCCACTTACAAAAAAATGTACCAGAACATCATAACCATTCTGAAATGTTATGTAAAATTGTGACATTAGATTCTAATTAGAAATTTTTGTTTTCAATTATTTCTGAATATTAAGCATTTTGGACTTTGGGCTCGCTCTGAGGTACAGATCTATTAAATTTACAGCTTCAAAAAACGTCGTCAAAGACAAAACCATTGTTTATATACTACTCCAAAAAATTAAAGGAACTAAAATATTTCGTACATTTTTTGGTGATATTTGAAAGGAGGTATCTCATCGAAAAAAAAAATATTTTGAAGCTTTAAGTTTCTAGTTTTGAGATCTTTTGGCAAATTTTTTAACAGCGCGAGAAAAAAATTCTAAATTTTGGTTTTGGATTAGAGGATTGATTTTTTTTAGTTAAGTCAATACATGGGCCGGAAAGCATGTCTATTTACCTTTAATATGCTTTTTTCATATTCTCTTTACGTTTTCGAAAATTTTGTTTTTCACCCTCAACATTGATTTAAAGAAAAAAGTAACTTTTCGCGTTGTATTAGTAGATCTACCTCGTATCCACTAATAGAGACTAATGTTTTTAGGCGTTTTTACAGCTTAATGTACCCCCTGTAAATTTTTAAAACGATCCATTGAACCATTTTCTCGAACCATTTGTTCAAAGTTTTGCAAACAATTGCAGATATTGTTCCTGAATATTGTCTAATCTTCATCAGAATGAGACTTTCTTTACAATTTTAAGCTTCAAAATGGTTTTTTCAAATCTTGATACGACCATTTTTTGAAATATCAATAAAAAATTTACGAAATATTTTTGTTCCTTGAATTTTCTGGTAGAGTATTTTGATCGCAACGGTAATATTAGTGCAAAAAAGAAAGTGGGATCCTTGACTAAACAGTATTTCATACGAAACCAAAACCATCACCTCTACTACCGCCACCCTTCTTTAATAATAATTTGAGCTTTATCAGTTGCTACTACTTTAAAGAAATAAAAGAAATTGCGTACTAGGGCTACTAGGACATCCAATTTCATCAGATTTGTCCTGACAGTTATGAATTCCATTACATCGTAGATGGGGAAGGATACAAACACCATTGTCACATCGGAAATCCGTCGGTTTGCACGCTGGAAATAAACACATTATACGACTGTTCAGGAATATTAGTCAGATTGAAGTGTTATTTACAACACCAAAATGGGAAAAATCCTAGAACTGGGAGATATTAAGATAAACATGAGATAAAGTTAAGTAGCTTGATGGTATTTCTTCCTTTAAATGATTAATCAAGATGGGGGTAAAAGTCCACAAACACATGGGGGCTGGATTATAGGTCAGAAACAATAGAGAGCGAAACCAATGGTTGGAATTGTTATTCGAAATTAAGACAAGAAAAACGAGTTTTTCGAGTAAATAAACACTTACGACAATTTCGTTCGTCGGACAAATCGTTGCAATCGTATTTTGAATCACACTTTGCTGATATTGGGACACAATCTCCATTTTGACACGTGAATTCGTCATCACCGCATCGGTCTGTGTTGTGTGAACATGCAAAATGTTAACTGTCACAAGTTTGTTCTGTTGTGTAAAAGTGAGCAAATCCTACATAACAAGATGCACTAATCGAACAAAACACAAATTTCATTACTGTAAATCATGCTATAAATTTCAAAAGCACACTTATTTTAAGCTTTTAAAGCCCAAGGCATGCACAGTGCTACCAACGTAAAAGTCATACCGGTGCAGTCGATTTCGTCTTCATCATTGGGACAGTTTCTGTAGCCATCGCAGCGTTGTTGCAATGGGATGCATTGGTTGGAACGACGACAGAGGAACTCATCGTGTCTGCATTGGGCCTCTGCAATAAACAAGTTGCTATTATTAAAGTTCGAATGTTTTGTGCCGCCACTAATTCAAGTTGTACCTAGCACCGACTTATACTCCGGAAGGTCGCTTCTATTTATTATTCTTGATGAATTGAATTCACAATACGTGCTTTCTTGGCGGAATGTTTGGCGTGAAAAGCAGCGATTTGCTACAGTAATTGGAATTTATTATAGTTAATAACTTTAGGTGCTTTATTAATTCGATTTGATTTCTCACAATTCCGATGCACAATCAGGTCTAAATTTAAAAAGATCCTTTCTATAGGCCTAGTCTTGAAATTCTAAACCAAACGGAAATCGATTTTCAACCAAATTTGTTGTATTTTTTATTTTAAGGAAACGGAATTTAAAAAAAATTGCTTTTTAACACCCAAACTTTTATACTCAAACTAAAAAAAGAGAAATCGCTCAAAACACCGCTAAAAATCACCATTTCCAACTTTTAGAAACTAAATTTTACTCTTTCAGTCCACATTAAGTTTTGCGAAAAACATTCTTTTATTAACACTCTACAGGGTGTTTTGTAATTAATTGAGACACCAGGAACATTAAAAAAATGTTTTAAAAATTCTGTCTGCCAAAAATTTCGACCATGTAAAATCTTAACTTCGAAATTTTTATAGATAGAATTTTTTAAGCACAACGCAAATAAAAAAATATAGACAGATGACAATGCAAAAATTTTATTGAAAACTATATTTAGAAAAATTTCAAGCATTTAGCAATTTGTGCCCCGTCTCATATTTTTGAAAATACTGCGAATACGGTTAAAGATACAAGAAAAATATAAAGAAGAAAGTTGTAGAGAATAGAATTTCCAAGAAAAAAGTCTCCGAGATGATACCTCTATCTTCAATGGTTTAGGTCCTAAAAACGTTCAAAGACGCTCAAGTGTCACCGGTGGTCAAGAGACAGAAAATTAATTTAAACCTAAACGGTTGAAGATAGAGATATAGTCTTTGGGACTTTTTTGTAAGAAATTTAATTCTCTACAACTTTGTTTCTTACACTTTTTGTGTATCTTCAACCGTATTCGCAGCGTTCTCAAAAATATCGAAACAATATTAAAAATAAATTATAAACAATTATCAATTCGCGTTCCGCCTTTTATTTTTGAGAACGCTGCGAATATGGTTAAAGATACAAAAAAATTGTAACAAACAAAATTGTAGAGAATAAAATTTGCTACAAAAAAGTCCGCGACACCATATTTCTATTTTCAACGGTTTAGGCTTAAATTGCTTTAAAGTGTTCCTCTGGCACTGAATCAACAGTAAAAGTGAAACGAATCCGTCGCTTGAGCGGCTTTGAACATCTTTGAGGCCTAAACCATTAAAGACAGAGGTATGGTTTCGGACCTTTTACTAGAAAATTTTATTCTCTACAACTTTCTTTCTTACATTTTTCTTGTATCTTTAACCGCATTCGCAGCATTTTGAAAAACATGAAACGGAGCACAGATTTTAGATTTTAAATATTTTTTTTCTCATATTTCTCGTGAAAAATTTAGTCGTTCGGTTGTCACAGCTTATTAAGAATGTGAAGCTCAACATTTTTGCATTTTTTTCCAAGCAATTAGTGCATTGGTTGAATTTAAATTAATTTAAAACAATTTGAAACTGAGACGGTAAAACGCTCTAGCCCTCTCATTTTTACTCCGCCGTACTACTTTTTTGGGTCTAAAAAATCGAGCATTTTAGTATGCAGTTCTCCGTAATCTGGGACTATTTTTATGGTAGATTGGTCTTTACCAATAGGTCACTATTGGATGAGTGAATTATGGCCATGTGTGTGATTAATGGTCTTTCAAAACCACAATGGAATTTCTGAAGATAGCGTTTTGAAAATAGTATTTTAGTTTTAAAGGAAGGTTTTGGTAACAATCAAACATGCAAATAAAATAAATCTATTTTAAATGTAATGAAATGTAATCACTAATCATTATTTGTCTAAATGAGAAAACACACTAGTTAAAAATTCAACATTCCAAACAATAAATATGTATTCACATACATTGCTGGTTTTGTAATAATGAATTTTAAAATTTATGTGATTTTTGCTTGTCTTAGTTAATTATTTGCATTTAAACGATTCTTATTTATGGTAAGTTTAAATTTTGTGTAAACACAATTATCTTTTTTATTACATAATTTCGTGTGGGTGCAACTCAATTTCTTTTTTGAAATTTTTTGAAGTAGTCGAAATATTTTTTTAAGATTTAACATACGATATTTATATTAAGGACAAATTGTATAATTATTGTTATATTAGAACGAGCTAATAAAAATTAAATGACCAAATATATAAAAAACGAGTCCACGGAACTAGTTCGAAATAATCTTCTGAAATTACCTATAATCTTTTACATAGATAGATTTGTTTTGTAGAAAAATGGGCAAACATCATTTTTTACAAGCCCTGGAGTGTTTTCGTATATGGCAGTGACCCATTGGTTTTTAATGAACTTAATAAATAAAATATAAAGTCGATATTTTAAAATTTATCAGATTTGCTTTTGGCCATAATTCACATCATCTGATTAGGTGTAGCAACGTACGTATGGATATTATTTGAAACTATTTTTCTCAAAACTAAAATGGCTAAAATATTATAATTTTTTTTACCTTTTAAACAATTTCTGAACGGGCGTAGTAAAAACAAACAAAAAACTTCCTGTATATTTTTTTCAAAGTAAAATTTTCTCAGCGGTATTGCAATAATCCAAATATACAGAGTATCCCAGCGAGTTGAAAAAGTTCATTAGTGACCTTTAAATTATTTGTCATTTTATTTCGACAAGGCTCCGTAAAAAAACGTTCAAAAAGTGTCTTTTCTTGAAGAAATAAGTTCTTATTATCTGCGAAGTTCAATCCAAATAAATTACAAAAAACTAAAAATGCATGGAATATCTTGACCAACAAACTTTATGACGTCCCAGGTGGTGCTAAAAAGAATGTTATGGAATGGAAAGAAGTGAGAAATTCACAAATTTTAAAAAATTGTATTCTCTACAACTTTCTTTCTTACATTTTTCTTGTACCTTTAACCGTATTCGCAACATTTTGAAAAACGTGAAACGAAGCACAGATTTTAAATTTTGAATTTTTTTTTCTCATATTTCTCGTGAAAAATTTAGTCGTCTGTTTTTCACACCTTAACCTCAACATTTTTCATTTTTTTCCAAGCATTTAGTAAACTGGTTGAATTTAAAACGATTTGAAACTGAGGCGGTGACTCAAACATAAAAAAAATCAGCATATCTACAAGCATAAGGTATTGATAAATAAAACTTTTTTTAGGCGAAAGAATATAAGTAATGCAATTTCCTTCCAGCGACATTGTCACTAACATTAAAAATCAAATATCTTGTCTGTGGGTAAATTTTGTGATATTCTAAACCAAATCGAAATCAATTTTCAGAGGGTTCTTGCAGGATTGGGGACTGCTATTGTCGAATATTCCGCCTCTTCACATGGGGCGGTGTAGGATATCACAAAGCCCTACTCCAGCAGAATTTGCCGTGATATTGCATCTAGTAACGCGATATAGCTGTTTGCCTTTTGTAGTCATCTTACTATAGGTACTTCTGGATAACATGAAGTCAGTTTGAGATTTTCGAATGATGTGCGGTAAAATTCAAGAGCATTTAGTCAAGATGAACAATTTAAATAATGTCTTTGTAAATACGGGAGCATCCATAAAATTTCCAGAATTAATAACTGGAAAACGATCGCTTCCTAACAACGAACATATGTTCCCATAAAATTTAATTTTAGTTGACAGGAACGCATTTAACCTCATTCCGAATTCTGCATGACTAATAATTATTTTCAAACTATTATTAACGATTATGTCACAAAGTGTCCATAAACACGAATTGATTATGTAAATGAAGAAGATGAAAATTAATATTTCTAAATTCTAACCGCAACTAATTGATTAAAATTATTATTCCCCATTTTACTTCTCGTAAACATTGTCATCTGAATTATAAAGTGGCTATTTTGTCTTTCTGTTTTGAACACAAACAAAGCACAATTTCAAGTTTCAAATATTTATAGGAGTTTGCAACGATTTTCCAGCTTTATTCAATTTTCCCAAATTTTACACAATTACATAACTATAAATGCCTCATGCTTAAATAAAATGTAATTGATTCAATAGAACATGACGTTCTAAGCTCATCAACATTTGACAAATTAATATATTTCAAGTATTAGTTAAGCTTCAGTGTGTTTCGATGACAATTTAAACATATAGGTAATTAAACAAACCATTGTTCTTTATGACCAGAAACCAGAAACCACAAACAAAAATAAAATTTCAATAGTGATTGAAACAACATACTCGTATTACAAGTCTGTTGTTTGAAAGCTACTTTCCCCTAAATATTTTATTATGGACAGTTATAGTTAGTTTTCATTTTTGATTTTTTTTTTAAATATGACATTGCCATTGTGAGTATTACAATATTTTGAAATTTAATATTATTACGTGCAGGAAATCAATGGTAGCAGTGATTTATTTATAATTTCATTTATTAATTGTTTTTCAAATAACAAAATCATTTTTGAATGATTTCGTTCATATAACAACAAAGTAAAATTACGATGGCCTTTATTATGCTAGATTATTGTTAATACATTAATGAATGATTGAAAACTAAAATAACTCTTCTTTTCTATGAAATTTTAAAGAGAATCAATAATTTTGTATAATATGCCATGTACAGGGTGATTCAAAAGTGTCGCACCAACTCTCGGATGGTGACAAAAGACTTTCAGATAAACATAAAAATGAACTGAGATTTTTTTCAAACCTCTTTTTGAGAAAAAATCTCATTATTTCCGTATTATCTCTTTGCATATTAGCTAAGTTCCTATGTTGTCGACTTTAATTTATTGTTGAACTTGGTGTGAACGGCCAAAAACTTAACGTTTAAAGAGTATAAAAAGGCTTAAACAATTTCTACTTTCCTTATCCTATAATAGGCTGAAGTTTGAACTACCTAGATTTTTACATTTCTGGACAAATTGTAGCTTGAAGACACCAAAAAAGGTGGTTTGATTTGTAGGAAGGTACGAAACATTTGGTAAAAATCGGTCTCACCGCAAAGACCAAAAATCGGTCGCAAGATTATACAGTTGAAGATAAAACGCATGGGGATAAAAATTAGAATCATACCTTATTAAACAGTAAAATTGATAAAGTAAAAATAATAATGGGTACCAAACTAAAAAAAAACTCAAACCGCGACAACTATCATCTATTTCGCGTGTAATCCGGCACTTTTGAATCACCCTGTACCTTAGGTATAGTTTTAATTTTTTTCTTTTTTTTTGTTAAAAGTTTTCGAAAAGTTGTGAAACACCCTGTATTAACATCATTACTAGATTCCTTAAGTTAGCTTAGCGACGTATATTGTGATTGTTCATTAAAAGAAAAATGCAACTCTCATTACGAACAATAATTACTAGACGTTGAAATCGGATTTAGATTTCGTTAAACCTGATTAACTTCACCTCAGGAATGATTTTCCTCCGTCTCTAGATTTAAGTGAACTAAAAAAATTTCATTTGAAAGCACTCATCCATTAATGTGATTGTTGACTTCAAAAGCTGAATATTTGTTTTTGTTCAATTATCATCAAAGACGAAATACTCTTAAAGAGTAAAAATAAATAATATACATTGAAGTTTGAAGAACTTTTGGCCTTGAAAGGAACGAAAAATTGTAAAATAAATCCCATACGCTGAGAAAAAACGATAATTTATCTAAATAAAGTTTCAGTCTATTATTAGAACTCGGAAAAAGTTATGTAATTAATGTTTAAGTGCACTGGACATATGTTTAATACAGTAGAACCCCTCTATAAAGAGAAATCAAGGGGCCAACGTATTTGCTCGTTATAACCGATTATCGCTATAAACAAATAAATACGAATATTAAAGAAGTTTAAAACAATATTTAAGAAAATAATCTGTAATTTTTATTTGTTTTTATACGCTCGAATTATTTTTCTTAGTTAGTTAGAAATATAGTAATAAAAGCAATAAAAAAGTATAAAATCCAGATAAATACGTATATGATGATACATAGAAAATGAAAAATAAATCTTTTATTTTTATTTTTGAGTAAAATCTTCTAGTTAAATTAATCATGTTTTTTGCGGTTAAATTTATTTATTTAAAAACCGTTATCGGTTAACAAAAAAATTGTATGAATAATGCGAAAATTGTTTTTATTACTGTGGTACTCTGGAATTTCTTTTAAAAATTAATTGGTGTAGTTTATTATGAAAATAGTGAAATCCCATGTGATATTATTTATTTAAACACCAATCTACAAATAAATCAATTCACCACCTCGAAACCAAAACAAATCCATTTAGGAGCATTTCAGTTACGAAGCCCCCTTACATCTCTGCATAATTTTTCCGTTTGAAATCTTCGAGTTTCCGACAGCTTGTCTTTCAAATTGAAAGGATCGAGTAGCATTTTAGTCGGGAGTTGAACGTTTTAAGGATCCCCGACCTAAGTTCGGGTCGAGGAAATTGCCGTAATTTACATTTCCACTTTACGTGTGCCATTCCATATCATAATAAACCGCCACCTGTTGCATGTTTCCCAAAAGTGGGATGGAAAAATGTAATCTGATACGTTTAAACGATATATGAAGAAAAACATGACAGTATTTATTCAAAGTCAATGCAGGAATCTCATTAAAGTGACAAATTAGATCAGATATTCGCTAAGTAGCAAACACGCTGATTAATTATCGTGGAAGCAACAAGTCAAATTTACTAGTGGGTTGGTCAATTAACACCTGAGCTTTTAAGCAGTTGAGTTAAAGATAACTTTACATCATAAGCTAATTTCCACATAGTTGAGGAGATCATTTTTAAAAATAAAGATATTTAGCTCATCAGCATCTCCATTCATGAAATAATACTGTTACTTCATATGACGCAACAAGGATGTTAAAGTACAGGCTGGTCCAAAAGTCTGGAACGGTTTTATTCTGGCGAAACTATTAATTTTTTTGGCAAAAATTTTAGAGGTGTGCAATGGATATAAAAATGCTATTCAAAAAAAAATTGATTATTAATTACTTGATTATATTTACGAGATAAACAAAGTAACATTTTTTTTAACGAAAAATTTTTTTTTAGACAACGAGCTTGTTACAAGAATTGTTGCTGTGCAAAAATTTTGTTTGTAAACCTCACACTTTTTTGTTAAAAAAATTTTTGACTTACAAGAATTAAAGATTGTTTTTTGAGTAAACTACCAGTTTTTTAAATTAATAAATGTTTAAAGTTGTAAAGGAGCGCTGCCAAAATATTTTTTATTTATACGGCCGATGGAAAAAGTTTTGACAATAGATAAAGTTTATAATTTTTTTAACATAAATTGTAACATTTTCAATAAACATTTTTGTACATTTATAAAATGCATAACCATATCTTTGTAAAACAATAAATAAAAAATCGTTTTTATTTAAGAAAAAAATATTAGTATGGTAATTTCAAAAGTTTAAACAATTAATTAAAATAAAAAATATTTTGGCATCGCTCTTTTACAACCTTAAAACATTTATTACTCTATTTCCAAAACAAACTGGTAGCTTACTCAAAAAAAATTCTTTAATTTTTGTAAATCAAACATTTTGTGTGAGGTTTAAAAAAAAATTATGCACAGCAACAATTCTTGTAACAAACACGTTGTCTAAAAAAAATTGTGGTAGGTTTCCATTAAAAAAAAGTTACTATGTTTATCTCGTAAGTATAAACATTTAATTAATATTAATTTTTTTTTGAATAGCATTTTTGTAGCCATTGCACACCTATAAATTTATTTGCCAAAAAATTGATTTTTGTTGTGCAAAAATTAATTCATTTTATACTGCTGAATTATAAAAAATAAAAAAATATATTTTTTTTTTGTAATTAACAAGTTTTGGTGGGCAGGAATTTTAATTTTCCTGCGAGGTCTCATCAGTGGGAGCCAAGTTACCTGGATAATGGGTGAAGTTGGGATTATTTTTTTAAGATCTAAAAGTCAAAACAATATTTAGCTTTCTAAGAAATTCTTGGGTCAACTTCCACGAATTCAAGGTATAAAAATATTAGCGAACTGATCTTTTACATTTATTACAATTAAAAAAGTTTTGAATTTTCAATGAATATTTTTGTACATTTATAAAATGCATAAACATATCTTTGTAAAACAATAAATAAAAAACCGTTTTTATTTAAGAAAAAAATCAGTATGGTAATCTCAAAAGTTTAAACAATTAATTAAAAAAAATATTTTGGCATCGCTTCTTTTAAACATTTATTAATTTATTTCCAAAAAAAAACTGGA